>NC_065518.1:14020153-14071106 GCF_006386435.1 Epinephelus moara | reverse complement strand
ATATTCGGCCGCGCTTTGGAAAGCAGAGCTAGAGGGATAAACAAACATGGCAGCACACCGGTAAGGTAAGACAACACGTTTACATGTCGTTTTCTATATGTTCTCTGACATTTATCCTAACGATATGAGGCGGTCTTTGTGGAAAAAAAGCTTGTTTAGTGGACTAACTTTGCACTTGAAGTATGCCCGTTCACTTACGTTTAAACAGGTCTGACGCTACTATGCGCCCCAGCTGTATCTAGGCTAACGGCTAACATGCTAACTATTATTTTTATGTCACTAGTCACTTCAAACAAATTTAGGACGATAGGAGACAGGTTGAAATAAACTGAAATTTCCCTTTATGAATATGGGCAAAAAATGGCATATTTTATGCTGTAAAAGTTGTTACTGTCAGAGTTCTGAGAAGACACAAAGGTTACCTGTTTTGCCAAAAGTCACAGTAAATGAACTGATACTTTAAGTTAAATAAGAACCCATATTAGTGCACCAACATAAAATGGTAACAAAGCAAATACTGCTAAAACACTGCTGACACATGATTGGAGGAGTTTTGCTATTTGAGTTTGAAGAGGTGGGACGTAAGTGAGACCAGTTGGTGTTAGGGTGTGGCATTTTGAGATTTTTGGGGGGCTTTCTACTTTTATTTGATTGGACAGACACAGTATGAAAGGGGGAAAGAGGGGGGATGACATGTAGCAAAGGGCCGTGGGTTGGGATTGAACCCGCAGCCACTGCAGCAGGGTCATGGCCTATGTACGTGGGGCACCTGCTCTGCCAGGTGAGCTTGTGAAGGCCAGTGATTTCCAGGTGAACAAAATGTGCTAAACTTTGCCATTGGTGCTCAGACTTTAGCAAAAATGAAAAATAAATAAATTAGAATAATTTAGTGGGTCTGGGGTCGTGTTGATACATCAGCTTCAAGTTTTCAGGATTGTGTGTCTACAATAGAGACAAACTGTTCTATGTGTACGTATCTTTCGTGCAACTTTGAGGCACAATAACTCAACTTCCACATTAGCAATCTCCAGAATGAGGTCTACACATTAAGATAATTACTGTTTTTGTAACGAGGAGTAATGACATTAACGTCACGGATAGATATGGAGCAAAAAGTGGAGCATTAAAAGCCTGTTTCTTGTGTAAAATGTGCCGTAAATCAAGATTTCAGCACTTGTGCATTAACTTGATTACTGAACTATCTGAATAAAAATGTATTTGTGCAACACTCTGCTAAGTTTTTATAGTTTTAAAGATTAAATACGCAATTTTGTGTCTCACACTTTTGTCAGTCTGAGCCAGCTAATTGTGCTTTTGCTGCTGATTTTTAATTTGATCTAAGTGTTTGATGAGCAACGACAGTGACAGGTGCTGATTAGAGCCAATCAGATCATCCCTCCGCTCCTCTTATATACAGTAAATAATATATATATTTATATTCCAAAGGATGCTGTTGTCATCTGGCATGCTGCAGTCAGCTTGTGCGTGATTGACAGATACATCCAGGTTCACAGTTTATTGGTTTCGGAGGAGAGAGCCAGATATGCCAATTTAGACAGGAAAGTGACAAAAAAGTTTCCATCTAAATAGAATAATTCTGCTTCTGGGAATTCTCAGCTGGGGAGAGGAAAGAGTCAAGCTCCCCGTTTTTTTTTCTCTCCTCTCCACTCCCACCCCCTTCTTCCTTTAACAAGGGCTGTGAATGACAAACATATACGACAGTTAGGGGCTGACAGAACATCAGCTTTTGATGCTTCACAGGGGAGCTATGAAATAAACAACAGGCAGAGAAATTGAATTACAAAGCAAAAAGGGGGTCTCTCCTCGTGGACCCAGAGGCATCAGAGTGCACCAAAAAACAGCTCAGCTCAGTGTGTTTTAGAGGAGCTTAGTTTCTGTCTTTACATTGTTAAAATTGGGAGGAAAATGCGCAGTGTGAGTATTCTACCAAAAAAACCTTCATAATATTTTAATTTAATATCACATCACTGCCATCCATGCAGGACCACAGGATAAAACTCTCTTTTTTCCATTAAAACAAGATTATAAACAGTATTTGGACCAAGAAATGAATGTCTGAATTAACAACTGAAAAGCCCAACAACTGTATTATATGTTCCCATTCTGTCTGACATCGTTTCATATGTACATACTGCTTTATCGTGTTCTCCCGCAGCCCCCAAATCCTTTGCAAATCGCACAGCGCTAATCAGGACAGTGTCCACTTGTTGTAAATCAATAATGATATAACTAAGTCATACAAGGCGGCAGCGGCGGAGGGATTACGGCGCGAAGAAAGAGTGAAATAAGCTCTAAGAGGGATTTCATGCATAAATCTCTCCCTGCAACTTAGCACAAATTGAATTCAGGCACACTGCTAGAAAAATTAATTCAGCTTTACAAAGCGAGGAGAGGTTAAACACTTTATGTGCTGCTCGCTGATCCGAATCATGGAGAAAACATTTAGAGGCATTCTCACTGTAGGCGCCCCCTGTGCACCATGTGATCTTTATACCTGGAAAACAAATACATTTATCTCAAAGTAGTCTCATTACCTACCTGCATTCATTCTGCCAGTGTTTATTTCAACAGGCTTTTTTTTTTTTTACCCATTGAATTATTTGTCATGTCAAGCAAAAGTTGCAAACATCACTTAACATGTAACACTTAATTTAAACTTGGAAAAGAAGATCCCACACTCTGCTGTATCTCAACATCATAATGTATCGGTCATACCTACATTTCGGTCAATCTGGACCTTTGTCAGGAGTGTATACATTAAATTAAATCATTAAAATACTGACGAAATGTCAAAATGTGATGCTGAGCAAGATCAGCGAGCTGTATCTTCTTTTATCAAGTCTCATCAAGTTATGACAGTCCTCTGTTGTTGGTTTTCTTCTTTTTGACTCCTGCTTCATGTATATTGGGTAACAGCTCTCCAAAAAAGCTAATCCATCAGTATGTAAATTATCGGTTATTATTAGAATTATTTCAAGGCCTTGTGAATCAGCTAAAGCTCCAGATTTTTTAGGTTATGTAAATGCAGTGGTAGAGCATCCTGTGAGTCTGTGCTCAATAGATTATAAGGTAGTGTGAAAGATGGGAGTTCCTCCTGGGACCGAGTTTGGACGTTTTTTGTTTGTTTTTTAAATATAGCTACGAAGATCATCTGTGAATGTGAAATTTTCATTTTGTGTGTTTAACTTAATTTTTATTTCCTACACCCAGGATTTCTACAAGTCCCTAGAAAGTCTTAAAATGTCTTAAATTCAGTGTTACAGGGCAACAATAAGGCTTTAAAAGTCATTAAATAGTCTTAGATTTGAATTTGTGAGGTTGTAACTGCTACAAACATTTGATGTAATTTCATTTATACATCTTTTGATTTCTTTTTGTGTAAATGAGTGAAGTTTTTCTATATAAAACTCCACATTTCTTATATAACAAATCTTTAAAAAACTACAATACTGTCATTTTACTTCATACTTGCACTTGTTGGCAAAATGTAGATTAACTTTATGCACTCTAATAACCATATTCCTACATAACACCTCTGCAGAAGACCACATGTATACTACTTGCCTGCAGTGTTTACCTGTGATGCTTAAATAAGTAAAACATGATTTGTCCCAAAATCTGTCCTAAATTTGTTTAAAAGGTGTCTTGAACGGCACCCTATACACCATATAACGTAAAAGTGTGTGCACCTTTAACCCTGAAATGCCACGTACAGGCCCTTTCCAAAAATAACCCCACACAATAAAAACTTAGATTTTGAGATCGATAATATTAAACTGCTTTAATCATCTACATTTTTATTATTGATTTTTTAATCGTATTTCTATGAGGCATCATTTTGATGTAGTTTGTCAATGTGAATCCAATTTTACCCACTTTATATACTGTGGGAATTGTTTAATATTGATGCATCACTTATTATAAACAGATTTTTTAATATAGAATTTTTATTTTGCAAAGTAATTTAAATGTATGGGAGGAAAAAAGTACATTGAATAGTACAGCTCACGAGTTGATGTACTCAGCTACTTTCCACCACTTGTGTTTAAAGATATTTATTAAGTGTTTACCAGGGTTTTAAATAAAGTGTTACCCTTAACGTAACTCAGTATCACCATACTGGCAGATCAATTCATATCAGGGACCAAATGGTGACAACAAAGGGTTAAAATTTAAGACACAGGCTCATTTAAAGGCTCATTTAAAAGAACTTTTCTGAGTTTTCTTTTTAAAGATTTGAGCCACAAAAAGGAATTATTCCCATTTTTTTGATCATTTCTTCTGTCACATTTTGCTGTAGAGTCCAAGCTGACGTCGAAAACCAAAAGATATTCAGTTCACACTAACATTTGAGAAGTTGAAACCAGTGCATTTTCCTTAATAAATAACTTATGGAATTAACCAATTATCAGAAACATTGTCGATTAGTTTTCTTTCTATTAACTGTTTCAGCTTTTCTCCAGATCGTCAGAAACACCATGCAGCCCTTTTTTTTGCGTAAAAGATTTCAGACACTTTTATTATTGTACATGTGAGACCAGCATAATGAAAGTGATAATACCCATGAACATGAAAGACATTTTTTCTTACTGTATTTACAGAGAAGTGTCTTCACATCACACACAAAAAATCCTTCTACAAAATGAACCATTTGTAAATAACATAACAATTAAATAAACTCCACCTACCTTTAGGTTTACAGCTGAATATGCATATGATGACCATCTCTGCACTGCATAGAATTTATACATATACTTTTCCTCATGAACAATGTGGGTTTTTCCTAATAATAATAATAATAACAATAATAATAATAATACTGCTCTCATGATGCATATAGGCGGCCTGTAAATAAACATTAACAAGAACTAAGTCTTTGGCAAATGCAAATACATTCACTTGACAGATGAAGAAACCATCGTTCCAGCTTGATTCAAAGAAATAACTTGGCCTGAAACATGTGAGGGAGCTGAAGTTAGGAGGGAACATGTTTAAGGCATTTAGCTGAAATCGTCGCCCTGCTTTTTGACGTTATTGGAGTCGCCAGGATCGTGAATCCGGCTTCGAACTAGACGATATGACACTGGTTTGACTCGGGATGGCTGTTGTATCCTTTTTCTGTGGTTGAATGCCAAAGACTTAATCAACTTAAATAAAAATGTAAGCTGTGAGAACATAGTAGTGCACGTCAAGGCAGTGACATGATGGGCCTTGAATTACAGGGAACAAAAAGAACTGTGAAACTGTAAGTGCCTTTTCACACTGAGACTTATTAGACTTACAGTCAGTTTCATGACATAAAGCAAAAATATGCATCATCATTTTTCTGCATAATAACGCTCCAGTGTTGCAAACCTCCAACATAGTGCAAAATTAACAAAAAAACACAACAAGGTTTTGCCTGATGACCTCTCGTATCCTGACAAATAAGAAATAGTAAAACACTAGCCAAGCAGTCTGCAGTTTAGTCGTTACGAATTATAAAAATGAAATAAAAAAATCATTTTAAGAATATATTTACTAGTTTCTTGAAATCTTGCAAATAGCGGGCCATGGTGATATATTGTCATGGCTCCCTCTATTCTCACATGGATGTTTCTTTATTTATTTTCATTTTTACATCTTGATTGTGTATCACAGAGAACATGTCCTAATCTTCTCATGGCATCAAAAGCGATCGATTTTACTCATGCTGGATGTTTTGGTCGGTGACTGTTCAGATGGATAAAAACAAACGTTAGCCTGCCACAGCCTGCACGTGCTGCCGCTAATCTCCTCTGATCTCACTGCGCTGCCGTCTGAATCGGAGTGGGAGACGAATGAAAACAGGAAGAAGGAAAAAAAAAGGCTGCTGCTACATTTTAAGCTCCGGACAGCGTCCCTGCTGAGAGCCGCCAAGAAAAGGAATGTACAGTATTGATCCGTGATGGGATGAAACTGTGACGCTGCCACAGAGAGGGAAAATAGATTCTGGTATTTTTGTCTTTTCAGTCTTTTTCTTTTTTCATTTTTTACTGCAATTAGCCAGTTTTCATCATGTGTGGTGACTTTCAGTGTCTCTGATGATCTTCTTGTAGTTTTTTTTTCTTTTTTTAAATTTTTTTTGGCTTTGAGTGTCCAAAAAAAAGCTGTGAGGAGGAGAGAGGGAAGCAGTCGTCTGGAATCCCCTCCCAAAAAAACGTTAAGTTTCTCATTGTGTGAGCCGGGGAACATTTTATGCGCAGTTGCTCAGTGTCCAGTGGACCATGCCGCTCACACCGGGGCAATATGGAGGCTAAGGCCATGGTCCTGCAGGTTGATTTGGTTTCCATGGTAACTAGTGACGGTCATAGGCAGTGGCAGCAGTGGGAGGGGCGGAGCCTCTCGATGCGGCACTATAATAATAAGGGGAACCTGAAAGTTAACAGAAGAACGAACCATTTGAAACAACAAACAAAATGCCATTTACCAAATGTATTATATGATACTTTAATGTTAATCACTGTGTCTGGTAAAATATGGAATCAAACTCCAACCTTAAAACCTCCAAACATACAATCAACAGCACTAATATCCTCTTACTGTCATAGTAGAAAAAGTTCCATTGTATTTATTACGGTGAAATTCCGGCAACCACAGCTGCCAATTTTTTGCCATAAAAACTTTTTTTTTTTGTTTACAGTGAGTTGATTATAAGCATTTGTTTACATATTTTCTAAACTGAAAAGGTCTTTTACGTAAAATGATAATGATTATTTGACCGTTAGCTAAACCTCGTAGTTACGTAGCAACGTAGATACTGTTGCTAAGCTTTTTCCCACTCTTTCCCGAACACATAATGCAGTTTACAATGACGACAGAGGTATTTATCACTTGAGTTTTTATAATTTTTGAAACAAAGTGTCCATGATTTCAGACAAGCAAGCAAGTTTTTCCTTTCTAGCCAGCGGGGACAATTGATTTGTTTGTCAGATGTAGTTAGCTAGCCTATTACGCAAACGATGAGTCCATGACTTGGCTAAAAATGCCATCTCAATTTGACTTAGTCTAATTTTTCTAGCAAACTGGTTTTAAGGTGACAATCTTGGTCTATAATAATATTGTGCTAAAAAGCTGAAGCTAAAGCTACATGTCCAAAGCAAAATTTAGCATCCTTACCAGGTGATGAATTTTAGAGGTTAGACGTTCAGACTTACTTCATTTCAACATAAATATGGTTGGTTGCTTTGCTTATATACTTGTTTATAATTTGGTTCTTTCAGGATGAGGACTAACTGATGTGTTTGGCAAATGTACGAACAAAGAGAAGGACAAAGCCGTGAATGCCACATTTCCGCCAAAAACTTGAGGTACTTAGTTTTAGTACCTTTAGAACCAAAACTAACCTTTACAAACATATACCTAGACCCTAGATCTGTTTAGCGTTTCCACAACAAACAATACTTAAATGTAGGCTGTATTTACTTTTTAATGGTCATACAGAGGAACTTCTGCACCTCGTTTATCATCCACAGAATGGGTTGCACGCATTATTTTCAGAACAAAATGGAACAGGCTGCAGTGAGAGTCTTTCGATGAGATATTTAGAAATAGCAGGTTTGAGCATCTAGTCCTTTTCAGGCAAGCGCAGGGATGTGGTGCTGCCGGAGCGCTCCAGAAAGACACTCTGACACGTTTATCTACATAATCCGGCTGAAATTCATAAACATGTTTAAACGTTTAAAGATCCAATTGTCACTAAAGTGTATCTTATTCTAGAGAGACAGTAATAACAAATGAAATGGTCAGAGTTATCATATTGACATTTAAGGTGTGTTGATTGAGTCAGGTTGTCGACCTATGTTTCGAATAACATGCAAGAAAATATTCCACCTTAAAAGTTGCCAGTGCTGCCGGGAGTAGCCTTCTAACAGCAGGGTGAATTAAAGTATTTTTTCTCAGGCTATAGCTGCTGCTAGAGGCAGCAAAACATCCTTACATTTTATAGTTATAGTTTATCAGTGTACGAAAAACTTGCCACAGTATGAGCAGTGGTTACATGAGCTGTAAAACGAGCCACAACTCAGCCCTGAGCAGTGACTGCCCTCTATTGACCAATCAACAGACTGCAGTGTTTCTGGCTCCACCTTCTTAGCATCGTATCAATGTACTAGGTACCCCCCCAGAGAGGTGACCAAAAATGGTGACAGTAGAGAATGGTTGTACTAGTGCTATTGACAACTTTTCACAACGAAAACGTGGAAATAATTGTTTTAATGTGGACTGAACTGATCTGACCCGAACCGGACTACTTGGTGGAAATGAGGCTTAACGTTAGATCCTTGATCCTGAAAGCACCCAAGACCAGCTTCTACACACTCTGTCTTGTGCTCCTGACTTTAGAAAGTTACTACTGTATTTAGTGAGGTAGTTAGCAGGGCATGCTAACGGTTGCAGCTCAGGATACAGCAGATAAACACAGAGTTTAATCTATTCTTTACATTTTTGCTCTTAGGCTTTAAGTTTTGGAAAACCTGGAGAAAAAAAAACACCCTCCAGCTTCTTAAAAGTCAGAGTGTTGCTCTTATTACAGCCCCTATGAAATCCAAAGCTTCTGGGCCTAGTTACGGCTGCTAAGGCTACATTTGGACTATCGCCGTTTTGGGGCGGGGTTTAGCCAACGGTCAATGAAACCAGTTTTTCAGTCTCTACTCACTTAGTAATGCTGGGTTGCTGAATCGCCAGGCGTCGTTGTAGGTTGTGTACTGTGGGTGACTGTAGGGGTTCCCCGAAAACTCACTCCCTGCAAAACAAAACAACAAATCAATTAGCATTTCAATGCATCAAACCATTACGGCGTTCACATGCAGTCATTTCTCGTCATTCAAAACAGGATGCAATTTGAGGGGGAAAATGATAGTCATCGATGTGCAACCAGTCAAGCAAGTAATTTATTTCTTTTTCATTTCACTTAAGTTATGCAACACTGAACAATACAGGATGTGACACTGAAGGCGGCTTTCCCTGTCCCATTTATGGATATCTACCCATTCTTCTTCCTCCACTATATTCCAAACCGCTCTAATAAATACAGAGTGGTAATAAACAGTTTCATGCATACATTTTTGATATGCTGCAATAAATCCTGCGGCCTTTCTTGGAGGAATTTTTTAACATCTCCAATCTGAATCCCCTCTGGTCTGAGCTCTGGTGTTTGGCGCGACAGGATTTTCATTGCAGGAGGAACTAACTTGGAGCATGTCAGTGAGCACTGCTGTTGGTTCAACACGTTTCTTTCTTTTACGAGACAATAAAGGCCGGATTTTATATGAAGCTGGTGAGAAATGGCTTTGCTTTAACAGTGTTTTTGCGCCTGTCACTAAATCTTAGCGGTTGTGTATGGGATGAATGGGTTGTAACACAAAACCACAAGCCATGGGATTAAGGCCCTTATCTTTTGCTTTGTGCCACATAAGAACAAATGGAAAGTAAAAGTATGTTTGACTTGACGCTTTTCCACTGACATGATTTAACAGTTTTATTAGTTAAGATCCAAAAGTAAATCCGGGCTGCACCGCCACAGGGTGCGACCACATCTCCCTCTGTTTTTACTGGTAGCTGTTAAACAGACTCAGCTGTTTGCAGAAGTATGTCAAAAAATGTAAAGTCTCTATATTTTTATTTTATTTTTTTTTAAAACAGCTTTTTAAGACAGAGGCAGGAATAAAAACTAGAGAGCACTGAAAGAGTGCATGCCTGCTGTGTATCAAAGTTTATTTAGACTGAAAAGCCAACCTAAATGAATCAGAAAATGTTGAGAAAACAGCATCAAAATACACAGTTACAAAGCATCATGGGATACATATGGCACGTTTTTTTCATGCGAATAAGTGTGGTAATGTATAAGAAAATAGCAAAACTTTGTATCTCACTTTTTCAGAGGGTCAGATCGTCTAAATTCCTAAAAACATTTTGACATTTCTTTATTTAACCAACATACGGACATCTTAAAATCTGGAAAAATCAAACGAAAGCACTTACTCCTCGTTCCATTACCTAATTTTGAAGGTTCAAAAAATATATATTTGCTGTTTTTCAAAGGTTACTTGCCACTTAAGATTAAAACAAATGGCCCAGTTACTATAACCCTCTTGGTTGGTGTGAGGTGATAACAAACCTCGTCATCGCAGCCCTTCATAAAGGAGAAAAGAGGAGCAGCCAGAGCCTGTGATGGGTTGTGTGATCGGTAAATGATATGCAAACACAGGACACACTCCACTGCTTTCCCCCTTCCATGTGGTTTAATCACACCCAAGCAAAATGCCGGCTGTGGTTTGGTGAAAAATGCGTGTGGCGACGCCGGAGCCGGAAAAGCGTATAAGCCCCGGCACCAAAACTGCATCCCTGGCAGTGAAACACGAGCCTGACCTCCTCAGAGAGACAGCGATTTGAATATTTACCGGGCTCCCATGCCTCTGCCTTTTGACCCTTAACTGTTTGCTGTGAACCTGAACTGCAGGTTAAGTAGAGGAGGGGAAGGGGATATGCTTTGGAGCGCAGAGGCTGGGGAGGGCTGCTGGTGCTGTTTATCGACGGCCGGTGCGAACAGGCCACGCGGGGAGATAATGAGCCAATAAGGCGGAGGGGAAAGCAGGAAGGAAGGGAGAGCGACCGTCCTCTCCCCTGTCTCTGATCACTTATTCAGCCTGTCTAATCCAATCATACACACAGAGCTAATATAAGGACGTGCGTGCCTCTTACTCTGCAGGTCAATATTTATCGCCTCTCCGTGTAATTTGGCGCTAAAGTCTCTTCACTCTGCTTCTATAGCTGCTACACCTGTTCATTTTGAGGGCGATGCCACCTGTTAAATAGACCGCCTAATGGCAATATGAAGTGGTGACGTCGTCACTCACTCACCAGGAACCATTCCAGCAAGCGTGGATGTTGGGTAGCTGCCCTGGCCTGTAGGGGGAACGTGAGGGGGGTACCCAGGTAGGGTTGTGTTGGCCATATCCCGACCTGCAGAGACAAAATGAAACAGAACAAAAACACTTCATCAGTGCTTTCTAGTTTGAATTTGTGTGCATTAAAACAACATTTCTTGGACCATATATTGCTGTGGAATAAATCTTTACATCCTGAAGTAAAAGTTGCAATACAGCATTGAATTGATACTTTCTTACAAATGTACTTATTGTATGAAAATAAAAGCAGAAATACTCATCATAGAGAATGGTCCCTTTCAATGGAATCCCATTTCCATCAATGTCATAAACACAAACTACCCTATAAGTCATTTTATTAAGAAACTTTGACGAAATAGTGACTTAGTTATTGCAAAATAATAAACACTCTCAAAATAGTGACCTAGTATTGAAAATAATGGGAAACTGTATTTTACAAACTCATTATTTTGAGAACGTTTCCATTATAATGACTCACAGGATCTTTATTTTTCATCCTAAGGCTCAAGTTTTCATCTTGTTTTTTATTTTACTGGCAGAAATGGGCTTCCATACCTTTCAGATTGATAGTTTTATATATGTATTGAGTTACTGAGATATTATTACGGATACATATGATGATGATGTAGCAGGCAGAGATGGAAATAATTAACCCACTGTAGTGTTGGTTCGTTAAATCTGTACAGATGTTTCATATTTACTGATCTTCTTATTAAATTTAAGTTTGTAAATATGGCTTTCAAATAAAAGTAGTGAAGTCAAACATAATGAAAAGCCGGGGAGATGAAAAATAATTACAAGTACCTCAAAATTGTACTTAAATGGGACCCATTATTTTCATTTTCAGGTTCATGCTTGTATTTTTGGTTTCTACTCAAACACATCTACATGCTTTAAGGGTCGAAAAACAGTTTATTATCCTCATACTGTCTGTGCTGGAACACCTGTATACACCCTCTGTCTGAAATGCTCTGTTTTAGCACCTGTCTCTTTCAGCCCCTTCCCCAAAAAAGTCTGGACCAGTCTGCTCTGATTGATTTGTGTTTTGGGGTCTTCCACATCTGTAGTCTCTACACCGTCACTGCGTCACCAGCTTTCTACCTTAAAAAAAAAATCACCAATAAAAGGTCCTAAACCAAAATCTTCACAACCAAACATGTTTCAGAGGGAATATAATCCGAAATGGGGGGATACGAACATCAGCATCCAATAATCATGCGTTCTTGACGCTAGTACGTAGCTACATGTAGCAGTGTACTTGAAGCAGGGGAATGACTGTGACAGAGTAGAGCTGCTGTTTCTACCTTAAAAAATCCCCAATAAAAACTTCTAAACCATAATTTTCACAACCAAATATGTATTCCAGCAGGAATATGGTCCAAAACTGGGGGAAAATTACCAACATCTGCAACCAAAACTATGTTTCCCTTTCATATTTGTCATTTCGTGGATGTTTTCATTGGTATTCTCTTGTTTACAAAGCTAGTCTTGGCCTATTTTCAGCATATTTATGTGTGTATATTAAGCAAGCTCTCCGTTCACAGAACACGTTTTTACTGTCTGTACCAAGGGTACGTACAGAGTTTGGTAAACGAGCATTTACTGTATGTCTGCAGCTCCTTATATATTGAACTCTCTGCAGAAGGACCTAAAGATGCACTCTTTGGTTCCTCTCGGCTGTTTCAAAGCACTGCTGCAGGATTTTTGTACACAATCCTCTATATGCCCATGTCACAGTGTGTCTTAGCTGGTCTTTGTTATCATGTAGTTGCCCTTGTAATCTTATTTTGTGTTTTATTTTGCTTGTTTTAGAGCTTTACATTTTTACTGTGTATTTTTCCTCTATGTTGTCTGTAACTCATGTTGCTGCCTGCCTCGGCCAGGACGCTCTTGAAAAAGAGATTTGTAATCTCAAGAGGTTTTTCTGGTTAAATAAGTAAAGGTTAAATTGATAAAATAAATGTTTACCGGATGTTAGCATGTAGCTACATGTAGCAGTGTATGTAAACACTTGCAGTAGGTGTGCCTGGAGCAGATGACCATTTAAAGAAATCCATCATAAGCTACAGTCAGCTTGTTTTGAAAGTAGAAAAAATTAGAAGCTGAGTGTCAGACCGGTCTGCAGTCTGAGGTTTTTGCTCACAGGGATTAGCCCTTCATACATTTATGAACACCCTTCATAAGACAGAAAATAAGGACAGTAATAGGCACCCTTTATATACAGTACTTGAGTAAATGTGCTCAATAGCTTTCTAGCTATGGTTTTATTGTTCAATTTAAAAATGCAAACCAGCTCCTGCAGTTAAGTAACACTTATAACATGTCACCTCTTTTAAAAAAAGATATCATGTGAACCTACGGTGACATCGTGTCTCATCACCACCACTGCAAGTCAGTACAACACTTCATTTTAGAGACACTCGACAAACATCTCATGGAATGTAGTGCCATATAAACCTGTTACCAAACCCCAGAAACCATCAGTCCGCCTCTCTAACAGTTAAACTGAAAACAAGACAACAGCTGCTGCTTTGATGCAGCTCAACACTGGTCGCACAAACATGTCTCCTCATTACACAGTTCAAACTTTTCTGAATATGGCAGCCTCTCTCCTCTCTGCGCACACTGGCCCCTCTGCAGAGCGTCACCCGTTCGGCTGCAGATATTCAGCTCTGTAATTGAGAGTGACGGTTGGGTTGTCCTCGCTGGCCACAGGGACGTTTGCACAAAACGGCACGTAACCCCCAATCTGCGCAGGGGCCGGGGTAAGAGAGGCCCCTGTTATATTGTCAGCTGTGAGGGCCACTTGGACTCGGAGGGAAAATCATCTCCCAATGGAGCTTTAATGAGGGACTAGTGGACAGAAATGCATCAAACGCCACAGGAAAACTGTTGTGCGTGTTGAAGCCTTTACAAACTCAACTTCCTGTAGGAAAACTTTCTCTCTTCTTTCATTTCTCTTGTTCACAATAGAAATCTGTCTGACTTAGTCAAATTACAAACTTGTGGAGTGTAGAAATACTTTCTACATGCGTAAAAATTGATGTAGACGAAAATATTTTTCTACTTTTTGTCACATGCAGTAGGTCAGGATGGGATTGCTGCTTTGTTTTTGATAGTTTCGGAAAATCATACCTTTTATACCTATTCATCTCATCTGGATATTGTGTGTACTATTTTGTAGTGTGTGGCAAACCCAAGTGCTTGTGTCATCTGTGCGATATGCAATGCAAAATATGACACAATAGAACAAACAAACAAAATGAAATATGAAAAGAACTCTACAAGTAAACTCCATTGCTATACTTCACCCTCATACAAAAACACATTCATCTGTCCGAATATTGAAAACTGACTCTTGTCACCAATTAGCATCGCTAATGAGAGCATAAAACCACAGGCAAATTTAGATATTGGCTTAAAAAAAAAATCCAATTCATACATGTGCAATATCACGAGTAACTTATTTGTTTAATTGAGGGTGAGCGAATGAGCCCTCTGGGTATTGGAGTACCTGCTACTACAGGCTGGCAGGCATACTGGCTGCAGTGGGGGCTGCGGAAGAGGGGGATGTGTGGGGAGTGAAACGGCTGGTGAATCTGGTGGAGAGGCAGGGTGGCAGGCCTGGAGGTCCTCGAGACTCAGGCCTGCCAGGGAGGAGGAGGAGGAGGAGAGAGTGGGGGTGGAAGGAGCCATTGATACCCTGTATAGCTATTATTTTGGACAATAAAACACGTGTGAAAATATTTAAATTAGAGCAACAGGAATTGTTTTCAGACTTCATCATGTAACACATTTATCAGTACTAGTTTGTAGTACTTTTAATAGTATTTGTACCTTTTAATATTCTGCTTTTTTCCAATATATTTATGAATTATTGCACTTTTTACTCCTCTAAATCTCTTCAGAGCTACAATTACTTTGCATATTAAGATGTCACATACATATATATTGTATAATTTGTTAATAGAATATGATGCATTGCTAATTTTAGCATCTTAGCTTCATTCAAAGTCAACAGAAACAAAATAAAACTCACCATCTCTGGTTGGGTTAAAACAAACCGTGAATTAATCCAATATGCTGCTTTATACACACTTAAATTACTGTTTATTTAAATGAAGTTTGGTGAGTTTGGGGATTTTAGGGCTGTTTCTAGTTAAACAAAAATTATCTTCCTCTTTAAGAAAATGGTCTATCTCTGTAGGATCCTTTCCAGAATTTTCTCAGACACTTAAAATGATAATCAGAGCCTGTCAGTGGCAAAAAAAAGCACTTTTAGCAGCTGTATAATTGAGGGTGCACAAATGCCCTGAAAAGTTGCATTGCAGCCTGCAGCCCTTTCTCTCAATCTTGGACCAGTTTCAAAAATTATTGTTCCTACGTAGACACAGAAACATGCGAAAACAGGGTTCACGTTGCAAAAACACTGAAGTTACTCTTTAAGTACATTTTGCTCAAAAGACTTCTGCAAATCTATTCATTTAAACTTTTAATGCAGGACTTGTAATGATGTGTTTTTCATTGTGGTAGTGCTGCGTCTACTTAAATCTATAATCTAAATACTACTTATACTACTACTAAAAAAGCTTTTTAATGCAAATCTTCCACTTCTGCATCAGAAAATGTGCCTGTATGTTAATAGAAACACCATCCTGTTGTCACAGAGTCACAGGAGTTGCTATTGGCTGTCTGTGGAGCAACTCCAAGTTTGTCACTCTGAATAATTTTTTCTGTTTTTGGTTGAGCAGCAAAGTCACAATATTACCGAAAATACATACGGGAAATCTATTTCGAAGCAAATTCTGCCTTGAAACACATGCCGAAAAAAATGACTCTTCCATTCGTGATTATGTATCGTGCAATAATGAAACTATTCAGCCTTCCTGCTCTCTATTATTTTCAAATCTCTGCACTGATCGGCGCATTGTACGAGGCCTGCTGAGATGTGACTTTTGGTTAAAGCGCCGAGACTGGAGGGCTGCGGAGTTAAAGAGCTTTACAGAGAAGAGTGAGGTCATGCCGGACCTTTCATTTATAATAAGAATTAGTTAGCCACAAGCCAGTGCACATAAGTCAAAGGGAGCCGTGGGAGTACTGTAGGTGGGGGGTCCGGCAGGGGTGAGGCCATTGTGTGTGTGTGTAGACATTGGTAACTATTGTCTAACTGTCTCAGCAAACACTGACCCAGGTCTTTTCTTCATTATCATTGCAGCAGCTACAGCAGTCGTACATGTTTAATAAAAGTAAATACTCTTATCTCTTCATTACCTCGCCTCAAAGAGATGAAATACATAATGAGCGCAGGATCTCTCTGCCTTTACTGCGCAGTCTGAGGGGAAACATCAAGTCTGATCTCTTTTAAATGTAGCAAGAACAGTTTTTACTTTTATTTTTACTTCTTCTTCCTCTTCAGATACTGATTCAGATCAGGGCTGCACAATTAATCCAAATATTATCCAAATAGCAGGAGCTGCAACGTTTTGTTGAAGGAAAATGTGCCACAAAATAACAGTATAAAAGAAGCATTTTGATGCGACAGAGATTCCCTGGACTATAAATCATATTCAAGATGTAAAGGAACATGCTTGTCTGATACAGACCCTGCAAAAGTCACAGTCATCATTTTCTTTTCTTCCTTTTTTGGTGAAAATGAAATGCGAAAATTACCACTCCCACTCAAATCACGATTCATATTGCCATTATATCTGTCAAAATAATGGCAATGTAATTTTCTTGCATATCTAGCAGCCCTTAATCAGATTTTGTTTGTCTTACTGGTGAAACTGATCAGTTTTGAGGTCCTGAGGTTGTAGGTTTTACTCTCACACACCAAATTCCATTAATGTTTGTGCAAATTTTACAAAATTTTTGTAGGAGGTTCATAAAATTGCATTTTTTTTATACTTTTATAACATTGGCAAATGGCTTAGAAACTTAATTTAATGTGGGTCGGTCACTTCTAGCCAATACCTGATCAATATTAGCCCTGATACCGATCCAGGGTGTTGAATCAGGGCATCAATACTGTCAACTTAACTCTCACTGGAGACTCAATCTTCATTTTAACCTTAAATAGCAACAATAAAACACATTTTGGTGTTTTTCTGCTTCATTTTTTTTCACTATACAAAAGCAAACGATTGGAGATGTAGAGAATATGTTCTTTAAAGGTTGGTATTACACAGTAAGAGATCAGCCTATTGCCACCAGCTTCAGTCTTTCCCATCACATGTTGACTCTAATAACAATAATAATAATGATAATAATCGCGGCCTCTGTGGATCCCGTTTTTGTGTATTCCGGGATACAGTTGGCAGTGACCGCCAGCAGCTCTGTGACTGTTGCTTTATGTCCCCTTTAAAGCCCTCTTTCTGAGAGGCGCCAGTTCGGAGAACTCTCTGTACAGCAATGATAGCCTCATTAGCTGCTTCCTAGCCTTTGTTGTTTTTACAACAGAGATGTGTGTCCAGATTCTCATTAAAAGATGGGCTTCTTTATATTGTCTACTTCCTCTGACAGTCCCCTTAGATTGAACGCCAGCAAATCAAGCTATTTATTTATCCCCTGCCCTCTTTTTTTTTTTTTTTCTTCCCCTGCGAAAATCAATTCAAAGATTTTTTGGTTTGCTGTTACAAAAGCCTGTTGATTTCTGTCTTAATTTGAGAAGTGGCTCGTAACAGTCGCCGCTGAGCGGGGAACACAGCATTTCCTGCTTTTAGTTGGCCTTGAAATATCTGATTTTCACAGACAGGATTGTTTGAGTCTTGTGTTTCTGCTGCAGGTATTTGACAAACTGAGAAGAAATGACAGCGTACTGACAACACTGCTGGTTAATCTGAACTACACAGAGTGGCTGAAAACATCATGCAACAAGAAGACAAAGATTCATGAGTCAACCCACAACAACGTGACAAGAAACTATTATTGTTGCATTAACATCAACTCCGTTTCTTAAAACACAAACAGAAAAGCAAGATGACCTTCTCTTTATTTGGCACAGGAACAAAGTCATTTGTGAATGACTCTTTTGCTTGCAAGAGTATTAAATTTAGCATGACAGGGACACCTTCATGTTTGCTACAACAACAACCAAAAATCTTTGACCTCCGTTTTCTAGGCTATATGCAGAATGGGGCAATTTATCACAAGCCAAAAAATCTCAGCACCCTAATTAATTACAACTAAGTAAAGAATGTTTGGAGAGCCAAATTGCTTTAATTCCCCAAACACCGGCTGAAAGTCATTCATTATCAAATGTGTGCTCAAAGGTTAGTTTGCTTTTGTGAAGACGAAATAAGCATTAATTTCGGAGCCCGGGCCCGCGTTTCCCCCTGTGGGGAGACGGGCGAGCGGTTTGTCATGAGGCCACACATCACTTACGGCAGGTTCGCTGTCTGATCTTTGCTCGCTGCTCACTGGACAACGGCAGGTCCTGATGCTTTCTGTGTAGTTCAGCCTGAGAGCACTCACTCACCTTAATTGAATGTTAAAGGGACAGTTCACCCCAAAATCAAAACTGCATATTTTTCCTCTTACCTGTAGTGCTGTGTATCAGTCTAGATAGTTTTGGTTTGAGTTGCAGAGTGTTGAAGATTTTGGCCATAGAGTTGTCTGTCTTCTCTCCACTATAATGGCACTCAGCTTGTGGTGCTCAAAGAGCCGAAGAACACATTTGGAAAAACTCAACAGCAATAATCCACAGACCTTATTGTGAGCAGTTTCATGTAGGAACTATTTTCTTTCTACTGAACTACACCAGCCAATTGTATCACCGCACAGAAGGAACAGTGCATCTACTCATACATCAGAAGCTTGTGCTCATGACAGCGTGAGATGTAAACATTAATGGTGTCCTTCTCATCAGTGGTGCTAGGTGAGCTAGCAATAGAATAGATGGAAATGATGAGATTACAGGTGCCACTCCATTGGTGCTTTAAAAACAGATAAAACAAGACAACCAGCTTAAACATGACATACACACAGCCATATAATAGCTGTAATAGCAAATGATAAAATAAGTAAAAACAATAAAAGACAGCGGCTAAAATGTTGCACAGTGTAGATGCTGCACATGATTATTGTTTGTTTAGTGTTCTTACAGCCCAGGGAAAGAAACCATTCCTTAGTTTAGCAGTAGATGTATGCTTCCTTCTGCACATTGATACAGTTGGCGGGTGTAATTTGGTAGAAAGAAAATAGTTCCTACATGACACTGCTCACAACATTGTCTGTGGTTTCAGGGTTTACGCAGGACATCTTATTCGACGGCCAATATGGCTGTTAATACTCCAGAATTCCAGCCATGTAGAACAACTACCGAACATGTTTTAAAGAGCTAAACGACAATGAGACAAATTTAAATCATCAAACCCACTATCAATGGTCTGGCTAACCATGGTTGAGTGAAGTGTATCTCCGGTTTGATCTACAAGGAGACCCATGGTGTGTTGAAGGTCTTCCTTGAGAATGTGATCCATGATGTGGTCACCTAACTATACCGAGCAGGCTAAGAGGAAGACCATGACGGCTATGTATGTGGCGTATGCTCTGAAGAGGCAGGGACACACTCTGTACAGCTTCAGTGGATAAATAGATACGTCTAAAATCTAGCCTACAAAGTGTACGTTTATATTTAAGTTTGTAAGTTTTCTTGGCAACATATGTCAGAGGTATACAATACTCGGCTATTTAGTGTGCTATTAATGAATTTATTTATTTATTTGCCATATTTCCCACCGCACATTTTGGCTATTGATACTTTCATCTGCTGGATAACTACACGTGGTACCGAGAAAAAAGACAGCATATGCACGCTAATGTAAACCCCCTGATTATCTTGAGTTAATTCGGCATTTTCAGCACCACAAGCCAAGTGCCATCTAGTTCCATTGTATTGGAGAAAAGGCAGACGTCTCTATAGCTCTACAGGTAAGACGGTGAACTGTCCCTTTAAGTGTGGATAGTTTTATTTGCTGGGTGAAGTTTTGTTTAGAGAGCTGACGGGAGCGTACAGAAGCAGCTGCTCGAGGAGGAAAAAGTGTCATTGACACGGGAGCTTTAAGCCTTCGGAGGCCTCCATTAACAGGCCCAGCAGGGAATATGTTTAAAGAGTCTTCAGTATGCAGTCACTGAGTGGAGATGTGTAAAACTCCCACTGAGTGCTCAAGGGAATCCGCTCGGCGCTCGGCTATGGCTCTTCAGTCTGAAGCACCATCAAGAAAACAGGTGGGCTCTGACTAATTTCAGGAAATACAGAAACTCTCTATAGAAATAGTGGACAATTGGCCGTATCAAGGCCATCTCTCCATTTATTTCTCAAAATACACATAAAAGTTCAGAGCTCCTCCTTCTGCTATTCATAAATTCACCCACGGCTCACACTATTTGAATTTTAAGCAGTTCGAATGAACAAGAATAAGAAGCACTTGAGATGAAATCCATCTCTCGAAGGGAATTCATCAAAGAAATTACTTCCCATATCAACAATAGAAATTACCTCACAATATGCAATTGTCCTATCCACATATTCATGGAACCCTTTGGTGTTTTTATGGGGTAAGAGGGACTATTTAGCAGGTAATACAGCATTAATGTGGAGGAGAGGGAGGGAGAAAAAACTGTTTTAATGGAAGTGGCTTCTTGCCTCTGAATTTCGATGATGTGCACAATGCCCTTAAATCCCTTTCTTATTTGAGCCTGCTTTGCAGGTACTTCTGAGCCTTAATAGGATAAGCAGAGGACACAAAAGATTTCTATCTCTCAAGTCTTTCAGTTCACTGAGAATCCCGATCTCTGGCAATGAGCACTTCATGAATCATTCATTTTTAATAGATTATGCAAATTCCAGGACATAAAATCAACAAGATCAATAACTGCAGGCGTTTTAATTGGTGTTGGAAAACATTTTAAGGATGAACATAATCTCCAGTTCTTTCCCCCGTAAAGACACAATTAATTTGAAATTGGATCTCGGCCTAAATACTGCAGATAATTTACTACTTTTTGCATGGCTTAAAATTCCTCTGGTAGGCTTATCGCTGCCAAGTAAACTGTAATACTCAGCCATTAGAGAGACCACACACCTGAATATCACCTAATATCCACACAGGGAGCCACTGAGGGAAAACCAAGCAGAGGAGCCACTAACCAAATACTAATTACCAAGTGGAAGTCAGAGTGATGTTTGTTCCATTAGTTTGACCTCTGTATGCTTTATTTCTCTGCCACCAGAAAGGGCATGGGATAAACTTATAACACAAAAGCACAGGCTTAGATTTTAGAAAAGGTGCAGGGGACTCAGTATTTACCATGTGTGCATTTATCCCCACCCCAATACAAATATGAGAGTATCACAGGACTGGTATTTAAATGTAATTAAAGACATTTCTACTGTAAACGGATGCAGAAAAGGCACAAAATTAAAGGTCCAGTGTGTAGGATTTAGGGGGATATTTTAGCAGAAATGAAATGTAATATATTCCGTAGTGTATAATATACTTAAAATAAGAATTGTTGTGTTTCCGTTACCTTAGAACGAGCCGTTTATTTCTACATAGGGAGTGTTTTTTTCCTATGCCCTGTTGCACCGCTATGTTTTTACAGTAGCCCAGAACAGACAAACCAAACACTTGCTCTAGAAAGGGCCATTCGTATTTGCAATGAGAGCATTGTTTCTTTGTTTTTTACATGAAACAGCTTTTTTCAGTGTTTTTTTTTTACTGGTTTAAATTATCATTTCTAATTTTTTCTAAACACTGCGTACGCACAAAACGAGGCCTGAATGTGTCGTACGCCACTTCCCAGGCAAAAGTTGTGATGTATAAAAATAAACTTGATGTGAGAAACTTTGACCCATGCTTACGAACATTTTAGAAACGGGAAAATATCAAATATTTTTGGCACTAACCATTTTTGCCTTTTGTTTGTACGTACATTTTGAGTATTGTACCGACGCTTTGTTCTATAAATGAGACCCAGGGTCCGTTTGTTTTTGAGAGGAAGTGACCTCTGTGGAAAATTTGGCTTCTGGTAAAAACCTCCTGAACGTTTGGATCTTAAGTTATCCGCGGAAAAATTTGAGCACACATTAGCAGGTGCTGTCTGTAGCATGCCAAACAGGGTAGGAGAAACACCGATTTGTAACGTGAAACTGCTTTATTCAGTGTGTTTACTGGTTTAAATTACACAGTCTGTTTGTTTTAGAGAGGAAAAGACCTCTCTAAATAATTCGGCTCCTGGTAAAAACTTCCTGATCAATGAACACTGAAGGAATTCTAACCGGGAGAAGTTTCCGCTAGTTGCAATCTGCACTCCTCACACCCATAAATCTTACACACTGTTCCTTTAAATGTTTGATGCTCAAAATTTACCCCCCAAACTTCCCATTTCCTCCCCAATGTTGAAACAAAACCTTTGCCTTTCCACCAAAGCAAGTCATGTGCTCTCACATGCATCCACACACACACACAGACACACACACACACACACTAGTATGCATACAATCCCATCTTTCTTCCTCTACATGTCTCTTTGCACCTGTAAAGCAGTAAGGAGACCCTCTCCAGTCTGCAGAGACCATCTAAAATATCCCAGGTGCAAACAAAGCCGCCTGCACAACCGGGGCCTGCGTTTCTACGGGGGCCATCGGTGCACAAAGGACAAACACACACCTTTCTTCTCAGGAGGCCAGCCTTACAGGGGAAATCTACCTCCCACATATTAATGAGAAAAGGGCCCTTTCTTTTCTCATAAGGCCGCTTGGCTATCATTTGAGAAGGGGGGCCGCAGCAATTTTCAATCACCCTGTCCTCCCCCACGCAGAACTCGTTGCCTTTGATGGCTGCTGCATAATTATATGAATTTTAATAAAAGCTCTGTATATTAATCTCGGGGCCCCCGACAGTCATCGTAAACTTTCAGTAAACTTAACCTTCTTCTTGGTAATAACACGGCAACAACGAAACAATATTTCAATTAGCCAGGCAGTCATTAACTGTGACAAGGAGAGGAGACGACGAGGAGAAGGGGGGGGGAGAGAGAGATAGGAGGGCGAAATAAATGATCATGGTGTTAGAGTTAGGCGGCAGAAAATGCCAGAGCGTATTTACCGAGGCACATTACTCGTGCTTTGAGACACACAAACTGTCTCCCGGCGAACAAATCACAGGAGCAACACAGCAGCAGCCAACAAGCAGTCAGTCCTGCATGGTGGCCCTCTCTTGTTTTTTTTTTCGTTGCGAGACCTTGCTCTGATACACAGTCATAGTTCTGATGTGCTGACACCCAAAGGTCCTTGTCCAGCGGTGACTGAACAGCTCGCCCCCTCCCTGCCCCACCCCACAATCTCTCTTATCGCCCTGCTTGCTCAGCAAAGAACCAGACGGAGGACAGCTGCTAAGCTTTTATCGCACCATTGTACCACCTTTTCAGCTCAGAGTGAAACGGTATTAAAAAAGTCTTCACACTTAACTTTTTGGTTTGCTTTTATTATCACATTTTCTTTTGTCAAATTGCACAAGCATTGTTTTTCCTCGATCTTTTTACACTGTTAAAATCCCCCTCAGCTGAAGCTGTGGCTCGGCAGCATAAAGGCGTACTGTATGGCACTTGATCTTACCTACAGGGTAGCTTTGCGACACGCTGGGGCCCAGGTCTGGGTTGGCGCTAGAGGATAAACTGGGCTTGACTTCGTCCAGGCTGGAATTCAGGGCAGGGAGCGAGTACTCATTAGCCTGGGAAAAGGACAGTTGAATCATTACACAACCAAACAATACCAAGATGGAAATCCTCCCTTCTCCTCCTCCATTAAGCGCTCCACACAGGCCTGTGCGAGTATAAATTTGTATGAGCGCATTGTGTGTGTGTGAGTGTGTGTGTGTGTTCAAGCTGCAGGGTGGCAGTTCAAGCATATCATGAATGTATTTTGGTATTGTCTGAGAGGAAGTGGGATTTTGAGATGAGTGAAAAGCCAAGGCGTCAGCTGGCCCTTTGTGCTTGACTGCAGTCCTACCCCTGATCAGCCAAGGGAGAAAGCAGTTCTGCTTTGTTACAGGCTCACCATGTGGCCCCTGTTTGAGAGACACCATTCACCTTTTTTTTTTTTTTCTTTTTTTGCGTTTTGCTTTTAATTTGGAGTCGAAACCACCTTTAAATTTCATTACCTCTTATCTCTGAATAGAATCACTTGTACAACCTGCACTTTTTGTGGCCATGTAGCTGTTTGAGTGTTTGTGCTTCTTGTGTGCATTCAGATGTTGTGTTAAAGGACTAGTTCAGCCAAATCATATTTAAAAAACCCACATATTTTTAACAAAAGCAGTGTTTCGTGATGCAAGTAATTTTATGTGCTCAGGTTTCGAGATCTCACAATCTTCCATTTCAACACTACTTTAACAGTGGTGAATGGAATAAATGCATTTCTGCTGCTTTATTTATTTTTTTAAATGTACATTTTTAATAAAAAAATAGAATTATTAACTATTACATTGTATTATTATTAAAATTAAAAACAAAATAAAATTTTTGATACAGGTACCGATAACAAAATAATACTTTTTTAAGTACTTTATTTATTTATTTATATTTTACAAAATCCTTCTGTTCATTTAACAGATATAGCCAAACTTCTTAAATGTTTCATCCTTTCTAAACACAGCTGAAACCCCAAAAAGTCTGTCTAAATTTTGCAAAATTATGATTTAAATCTTAAGATATCTGATTCAAAAAAAACAAATTAACTAGACTACAATTCTGACCAAGCATTTGATGCCAACTTTGGGTGGTTAAAATTTTTGCTACAGACAATATTTTTTAGTCAGAGTTGCAGATTTCAGGGTGGACGGATGTGCATTTTTTCCCCCATCCCAATAAAAACATGAAAGTAACAGAGGACTTTTACTTTGATATAATTAAAGACGTTTACACCCTAAATTGATGCAGAAAGGCACAAATTGGTGCATGAAAAATCATCAAAATGGAGGATTAAGTGTTTGAAACTCAATATTTTCTGGTGTAGGATCCCCAATCCCCTTTTTTATATGTGTCACCCCCAATATTGAGACCAAACCTACACCCTTGGTTTCATTTGGTGCCCAAAAGTGTCCTGGATAGTCAACAGAAGTGTGTTTCCTGAGTAGAAAGTAGCTCCAGTAAATACATGCACAGCTACGTCTCTTTAGATGCAAATAAATCCAAGTGTTTCTTTTTTTATTTAGGTGAACTGACCCTTTAATTAAAAAAACAACAACAACTAAATCTAAAAATAATCTCTTCCCAGCTTGTCCCTCATCGTCATGTTCCCTTTTGTAAATCCGCTAAAAGACACTCATGGCAGATGCTAGCAGGTTTTTTTAATGAGATGAGACTTCCGGAGTCTGAGTGTTGACAATGTTTGTCCAAAGCCCAGTGTGAGCCTGAGTGACTCAGTGGGCCGCGCTCCCACAGGGGGACGCCCGTGACCCCGCTCTTGTCTGCCACTATCACCGATAAACTCTAATTGTCTGCTACAACTGTTCACTGGCACAATGTCGGATGTTTTCCTCTATTCTCGGAGGCTTCAGACGCCAAACAGACGTTTTATCATGCAGATAAAGGGCAGAAGGGGGAAAACTGAAAAGATAGGTCTGAAAGGGATGACCAAATGGCTAGCAGAAGTGTGGGAGGGGTGAATCCATTGAGTTTTGCATCTCCAGAATGGGTTTTTAATGCCTCGCTACAGAACCCAGACACTGGCTAATAGGGCCACAAAAAAAAAAAAAAACCTGAGGCACCCATGAAAGGGAAAGTGCTCTGATTAATATTGCATTAAATTAAACCTGATTTTTCTAGACTGTTCTTGGCCTCCTTTTTTTCCTTACTTGCCCTCTTTTTTAGTCTAACCCCTTTCCCTCTGCCTTTTAATACTCTCCCTGACGCTCTTTGTGATTGCAAGTCATTTCCAATTCGTTTTGGTATTGATCTTCCAGTAGAAATCAGTTTTGTAATTAGCTGCAAATTAGGCCCTCTTCTGGAGGTGAGGCCTGTCCCACTGATTTATCACCTGCGTAATTCGCCCCGATTGGAGAGAAATTAAAATGAACTCAATTAGGCGACTGCTTTTGCTTTATGGGTCCGACTTGTAGTTCGGTGGGAGAAATTAATAGTCTCTTGTTGTTTAATAGTATAATGAAAGTAAATAAAGGTTATCCATTGTAATAAGCCCAGAGCTTTTAATAAGCGGTGGTTTGTGGCTGTCGGTTTGGCGTGGGGGGTGGCTGGTCCCCAAATGCCTCTTAATTTTTGAAATGAGGATGGATGGCGAGTGTGGTTTTAATATCAGAACGAAGGAGCAGGAATACATGCTTTCATACGTCCATTTCGTGAATACATGTTACAATAATGGCAGCCTCAGAGACTGTGTCAGTCATTAAGCATCAAAATGTGACACAGAATTGGAAAATAAACAACAAAGGCAAGAAGCAGCGGTTGAATAACACCGCACAAAAATGTGGAAAAATCTAGGTATTGATTAATTTCATGTTGCCTTACTGTTATTCTCAATTATAGGGGATACAAGGAATGTGTTTTTCATCACAAAATCAATAGTGTGTGGGAGTTTTCCTGGTGATCCCTCCAGCATTATACATGCTTGGTTGTAATCCAGTGCTAAGACATCTCAGACGTCTGTTTAATTAGCTTTCTGGGTATGGGAATATTTGTGACAAAGGTGCTTTTTGTGTGCGTGTGTTTGAATCATAGCCTGGTTGTACAGAAATATGTGAAATGACCAGGACCTCTTCACGCCGCATTACATGGTGGTGGCATGTATTGTGTTGAAATTACAGGCTGGCACTACAATAAGAATGCCAATGGAAAGGCAGGTAGGATCCTTGGTTTTGGTGGACATACAAATTCCTTGGTTCAGTAATGCCATGCAGTGGGCGGTGGTGATGTAATGACCCCATAGGCAGTATAAAGAGTGAGAATGTCCGCTTAGGGAGGAGGTCAGGGTGGTGGATGGGTTACAGCTACACCGTACTTTTACTCTGAACATGCTGTTTGTGTTTTGTGTGAAACTAAAAGTCAACTTCGACTTATTTTACTTCACAAGTTACGTCCTTTACGTACTTACTTATGGAAGAAACACTGGACTTTCACCTAGTACTTGATATACGTATGTCCTTTACATACTTTTGTGCTTTCATGATGTTCTTACATCCTGCATGTTACAAACTTAGTTATTATAATGAAAAACATGATCTTTTTCCAAACCTAACTAAGTAGTTTTGGTGTTTAAACCCAACCATGCTGCCCTGAATGTGACAATCGCAGTTATTTTAACCAAAACCACCTAACCTGGCAGTTTTGGTGCCTAAACCCAACTGTGCTGCCCTGTGTGTGAGAAACCTAGTTTTTTAACGGTCAATATGATCTTTTGTTCAAATCTAGCCAAGTATTTTTGGTGCATAAACCCAATCGTGCTGGCCTGTGTATAACAAACGTAGTTACTTTACCTAAAAACTTAATCTCTTTCCAAACCAAACCAAGTAGTTTTGGTGCCTAAATCCAACTGTGCCATCCTGTGCACAACATATGTAGTTATTTTACCCTAAAATACGATCTGTTCTTCAACTAACCAACGGTAAACCCAACGGTATTACCCTGTATATAACAAATGTAGTTACTTTTTCTAAACCTAACCAAGTAGTTTTGGTGCCTAACTCCTAGCGTGCCACTCTGTCCGTAACAAACATTGTTATTTTAACCTTAAATACAATATTTTGTTAAACCAACCAAGCATTTTGGTGCCTAAATCTGACCATGCCACCCTGTACATACCAAAAGTAGCTATTTCCACCAAAAACACAATCTTTTTCTAAACCTTACCAAGAAGTGTTGGTGCCTAAACCCAACCGAATCACCCTGTACATAACAAACAGAGATGTTTAAACTTAAAACATAATCTCTTTCTAAATCAAACCAAGTAGTTTTGGTGCGTAATTCCTAGCATTCCACTCTGGCCATAACAGACCTAGTTATTTTAACCGAAAACACAAACTTTTTCTATACCTAACCAAGTAGTTTTGGTGCCTAAACCCAACCATGCCGCCCTTTACGTGACAAACATAGTTATTTTAGCTGAGAACACAATCTCTTTCTGAACGTTTCCAATGATTTTGGTGTCTAATTCCTACCATGCCGCTTTGTCCTTAACAAACATAGTTATTTTAATCTAAAATACGATATTTGTTTCAATTAACCAAGCAGGTTTGGTGCTTTAACACAACTGTGCTGCTTTGTATGTAACAAACGTACCTAACCAAGTATTTGTGCCGCCCTGTACATAACATACATTCTTATTTTAACTGAAAACTCAAGATTTTTCTAAACCTAATCAAGCAGTTTTAGTGCCTGAACCCATCAGTACCACCACCATGTCATTTCAACACAGTACATGTCACCATTACGTAATGCAGTGTTCAGAGGTCGTGGTCATTTCAGGTATCATCACATTCACAGTTTGGGTGTGTTAACTTGCATGTGAAGAAAGAGCAGAGGTGTTTCAGTGCTACTAACCTGTTCAGGTTTGATGTGCTCCGATGTTGGGAAGACGTCAGGGTACGAGGGGCGTTCAAAGACCCGGTCCAATGCTTCCAGCTGCTGCTGGGTGAAGGCATCTGCCCTAAGGTGTTTCCGTAAACTCTCCACACTACCCTGAGAATCACTGTTTGGGCCAGAACCATCTGAACCATCTACAAGAAGAAAGAGCAACAATCGAGACACTGACCCCGGGAAGCTGGCCTTCACTTCAAGCTATAGCACTTTATATTCTCCTCATGTATTTTTCTGTACCACCTCTGTGGGGGATCTGAGGAGGACAGAAAGGGATGGTGTGCAGGTTTTCCCATTCCTTAATGGCTGTAGTGAGCCACTGGCTACATCACACAGGTTTCTCCCTGCACCCCCCCACCCACCGCCACAGTAACACCATCATGATCTGAGAGCCCTCTGGTAATTGATGGATCACCATCACTTGCAAATATATACATGTTGTGGCAAGCATGTATACTAATGAAAGCAGCAGCTAGCCCATTTTCATTCCAGCTAGAGGATTTTTTTTCCTCCCCAAAACCCTCTTGGTGCTCGCTGAAATCAAGAGCAGTTTTTTTAAAGCACAATTTCCCTTTCACAATTCAATACTGCTTTCATTCTCTGCGAGTGTGGTGGTTCCATTTGGAAACAGCGGCGGAGGACAAGAGGCTGAATAAAATTGTACAGTCTGGTTCAATCATCCTGCTCTCCAAACACAGGAATTTTCTCCCGACTCCTGACCTGATTACCTGACTGTTGGGAGAAGGATGCCTTAGCTTTTCCCGTTGTCACTTGTGTGCAACGCTTTAAAGCCTTTACAGACCATCCTACCATACCTCCCTCCCTCTTCCCCTCCCTCCCTCCATCACCCCCCCCCCCCCCCCCCCCACCTCTCCTGGCTGCAGTGTCTGTAGGTCTCCTCCCCGGATCCCAGAAAGCTTCAGCTCCCTTACAAATCTGTCATTCTAAATTTGCGGCAGATTATGTTCTCCCCTCAGTGGGAGAGTAGTGATATATGATATGCAAGGCCCCTATTGATTGCCTGATCTGGTGGCAAGAGGGAGCTGAAATGAACTTGAAATGAACATCATGCCTCAACTCATTGTGCGTATAATACTCTACTTAATCCCACATTTTTCTCTGCCATGGAATTCAATTGATCAATCATGTCTGTGTGATAGTACCATTTGGGAGGGTTATTGCCATTCTATTCTGCTGCTTGACCTTTTTTCACCGGCTGAGGCCAGAGGATGAACCCAACTCTCCCGTCAAGGAGCTATAAAAGAGTGTGTGTGTGTGTGTGTGTGTGGCTGTGTGTGTGTGGGGGAGTGTGTTTGACCTGAAATTGTGCTGATAGCTGCAAAAACGTAGAGCAATAAATATCACGAGTTTGCCAACAATATCTTGCTAACTATTCATTCTGTTTTCACTGCACAGATAAATGCGGGACATATTTACATGCAATACACTGATCCAATATGTCGTATCGTTATCGGTGCCAATACTGATGTTAATAGGTTGATTGGGTTTTGGCCACAATATGGTGGATTTCGTTTCTTCGTCAATGTCGTTATAAAAATCTAAGGCATCTGCCAAATTTATCTGCACTCATTATTCTTTCAGTCATGGATGCTGTATCAGATTTTAGTGGCACAGTAATGGAAATGCAATTCGATGACCAGAATGAAATCTCAGAATCTGTTGGCTGTTGTCTGACGATGACAAAGCTTTTTATTAGCCTTTGTTTAAATTTATCTGCAGTTGTGGTTCTTTCAGTCATGGCTGTTGTATCAGATTTTAGTGCCGCAGTAATCCCTGTCCTCATTTTACTTGTTTACCTTTAAACGTACGTAAGGTAAGGTAAACAGATTTTAAATTTGGGGTAAGAAATCACTGGCACTTGGTAACAGTAGATACCTTGACTTGAGGTTTCGGTTAATCTCAATCCAAATTTTACTCTCATGTTTCCTTATATTTATGAGAAATTTTCCATGTTGTATGAGAGTACGTCACTTTTGACCTTTAGACCATGAGTACTTCTAAATATTCAAATCCGCCATATAATCTCAAAAATGCTTTGTCATCCAGCTTAAACATGTTTTTTTAAGGACACAAGATAATTTAAAAGAATAGTTCAGTGGTTCCCACAGAATCAGAATCTATGTATGATGGTAGCTGATGCCAGGGGGTGGGGGTATGGAGGTGGGCAAACTTTTTTCCTTGGTGTCCTTTGGTATCATTCTGGTTTCATTTTGTGTCCCCTCTCTAAATTGTGGGTCCATGAATGCAGCACAGGTGGAGCTCTTCGTGACTTTATTTTTCCTCAGCAGGACTTTATGGACTTTGATTAGCAGGGTTAATAATTGATCAGTCAATCAGATCAGAGCTGATCAGATCAGATCGATGGATGAGAGGAGCAGCTGCGGCAGAACCTGGCGTTTTAATCTCTATAAACAGATAGCTACATATAAAGATTTTGGTACCGGAAGCGTACTGGTTTCTGTTTGTAGTCTGAGTAGTCTTGACCAATCATGTTTGAATAAGCTTTGAATGCGTGCAGGTACACAGTCCATGTGGAAAGCAAAAGAGGTGATACACAATGGCCGAAATGCAATCTTAGAATCCATCGGCTATCGTCTGACGATGATAAAGCTTTTTATAAGCATTAGTTTAAATTCATGTGCATTCATATGCAGATATCTGTTTATAGAGATTCCCCAGTATCTAGATTGTTGTCAGACTGATGGCTTCTGAGACTGTGTAAACCATTGCCGGCGCATGGAAGAGGAAGTCTTGGCCCGGATACTCGCTGGATCTGACAGAACCCCCAAAATATTGGACTTTGCCCCCCGAGGCTAAACGTTGCCAGACCGATAGCAGATGGGCTCTGAGACTGACCGACTTCTGACTGTGGCTTCATATTTATTGCACAGATACGACTCACCCAACCCATGAGACAAAAACAAAGAGGTTGAACTGTTCCTTTAAGCTATATGAGACCAGCTCTGATTTTGGTCCTGATCTGTTGCTCGTCTGAACTCTTGAGGTGAATATTCAACATGTTTTCACCTACTCGAGCTGCTGCTTGTCACTTTATCAAACTCAATTGTTCTCTTTGCTTCCAAAGCAAATGGAGTCATTAATTACTTTCCATCAGCCGGCCCGAGCCACAACACCTGATCAATACCCCCCTCAACCCTGCCGCCCCCCACCGCCACCATATTTGTCATTCACCACTGAGGAATACACTTCCCACACACAAGACAAACCATCCTGGGTCAACCTACACACTCTTCCTCCCACTCAGACTGAGGACAGTCCCATCTGTCCTCCCAGCTACTGACTCTCATCTGACAGATCAGCAACGACTGTGTTTTGGTGATGAAGATGATTCTGGTGACATTTAGAACATTTATGTAGAGATGTGTAATTAAGCCTCCTTTCAGTTTAAATCAAGTTCATGCATCCTTAATTATTGTTCAAGACCGTCCACCACGAAAAAACTATAGCATCAGTTCCCTAAAGACTACATTTGTTCTCGTTCAAGTGACAAAGCCCTTTAGCAGTCGTACAAATTTTAAGTCTTTTCCATCGGCAGACAGCTCCTGCAGGATGTTGCGATCATAACAATTAAAACAAATTCAACCAATTCCTGTGAATTCTGTGCGATCTTTCAACTTTGTCCAATCACTGCAGCTTATACATATTTGACCAAACATCGTTTCCTAGGTTTCACCAAACATAGCAGTCCCCCGCACATCACCAAACTCACTTCCTTGTTCCTGGTTGTAAAGATGCAGACACATGCAACATGAACGTCTCACATTTACCAACAGAAATTACTGCTAAAGACCATGCAAGGCAACCTGATGTTTTGAACAAAACAAGGGTAAACAGTGTGCAACGTTAAGGTGGAACTCAAGCAAAAGTCATTGATTCCACAAACAGTTTCTACCGCAAATGACACCAGGAGAACATTTGAAACGTGTTGACGACAGACAGGTAAAATCACCAAGACAGAGGCTGTTGCATCCAGATCTATTGCACATGCTAAAAGTATCAATGTGAGTTTGATTAAATATGCACCGTTAGTGTTGTATAAAACACAAACTCAGAACATTGTGGTTTGATTCTGCCTGGAATGAGTTGCCTTCGATTTTTAATCAAGTATACAGAAAAACAAATTGTAACTGTTTTTGCAATTTTCACCCGCTCCCGCAAAAAACGATTAAAAACATTGCAACATAAATTGCAATTTTTTAGAAAAGCTGCTGTGAAATCAGGTATTTGAGCCAACAATCCCAAAAAAGACTTAAAAGAAGTAGGGGGACGTTTTCATAGAACCACAAAATGTCAACAAAGAAAGTCAACTGTTCCTACCAAGACTCAGTGTTGGCGTCTTGTCTTTCAATCATGACCACAATCATTTCCTTTAATCTTGCAACCATGTCATCAAACGCCCCTAATCTAAACAAAGTAGTCATTTTAACCTTTTCCTAACCCGAACCAATTCATTTGTTTATCTAACCAAAACTGTGTATGATTTTTTAACAAAACTTTTCTGCGTCATTCTGAGGGGAAGTTGCATTCAGCATATTTAGTACTTTAATATGAAGGACTTGTCATTTTCTTACAATAAATGAGACATGAAAACACTTTTTTTTCCAAAGTAAGAGGAATTCAGGTCATTTCACATCAGAGATTTGAGTTTTGTGTGTGCTCAAATATGACTGAAAAAAGGCTGATGCAATGATATTTCAATTCACAAATCAGAATTCAACCAATAAAAAAAGTCCATATTTAAATGGTTGTTTGTTTCATATGTTGATCAGGAGATGCCCCTGCCAAACAAATGTGATCAAACTTCACCTGCACAGACCTGATGAAGAAGAGTAGTTTAGTTTTTAGTGTTAAATTATTATTAATGTGTACATACTTGTGTTTTTTTCAGCTTTAGCTTTGGTTTTTGCTCATTAAGCCACAAATAATTAGTGTTAAATAGAAAATGTAAAACATTTGTAGTTGTTGTCCGCTGCTGTGAAGTGTCTTTAAGCACTTGTCGCCACAAGAAGTCAGGTTCATTATTTGGACGTTTCCAAATGTGCCCATTATGCAGCGGTGATTCTAATCTTTGACCACAGTGGCTTTGTTGGTGCGTTACACGCTTGTCCCGCTCTGTGGTCGTTTATTGATCATCGCTGGAGTTGAGTGTATTCATCTTGACATCGGTCTGTATTAACACTCTGGTAACGAGGGAGCAGCCTCTATCAGATCAGATAACCGGCTCTATAAAGCAGACTCCTCTCTGCGGGTTTGGCACCCAGAGGTCACGACCCTTAGCAGGAGGCTTTAGCTGAGGCAACTCTGAGACCGGGGGTGAGTCTGAGTGACTGCCCGCCAAACAAAAACAGAACAGTTATCATGAATGAAGAGCACGTTGAGCATAAATAACACTAAAGGTCTGATTCCAATAGAAGAAAAAATCTTTTCAGAATGAAAGTTTAACTTTTTTGACACGATGAAAACAGAGTTTCTAAGTTGCTGTCGGAGGCGCGGGGAGGTGAGCTGGCACCTTGAGGTCATGAACGCCCCCCTCAGATGAATGAGCTTACCCCCCCTCTCAGTCGGCTCCTTGTTTAAATAACATGTCAACATACATACGCCCTCGTTCCCTCAACACATTGTTATGAATTTCACAATAATACACCTCCATGATTTCCCGCCTGATTCAATTCTCGGCTAAATGAAATCAAATTAAAACAAATTGGATGAACTCAGCTGCATTTTGTTCTGTCTAATTGAATGTTTTGATTATGTAAACATAAATGAAATGCTGTGATATGTTTGTTCTGCATCACCAGAGATGTGTGATTGGTGTTTTATAGGGATTGGACGATTAAATTGATGGAGAATTAATCAACAACATTTTTTTATAATCGATTAATCAAAAAGTGGCCAAACATTTTCTGTTTGCAGCTTTTCAAATGTGAGAATTTGCTGCTTTTCTCTGTTTTATGTCACACATTAATTTACTTTTTTGATTTTGGGGCTGTTGGTCAAACAAAACAAGGACGTACAAAGTAGCAGTGGTGTCGAGTTTTTTTTTTTTTTTTTTACAGACCCTTATTTTCTTTTGTTAATTTAATAAATTAAGCCAAACTTCTCAAATATTTCAGGTTTTCTAAACACAGCTGAAACCCTAAATAGTCCATCTAAAATCTGCAAAATTATGATTTAAATCAGAAGATATCTGATTCAAAAATAAGTAAACAAGATTATGAATCTGACCCTGGTAGTTCAGTTTTAGCACTTAGCGCTATGGTGAGCATGTTTTGGCCATAAGCGAAGATTTCAGGGGGTCACAGGGGACATGTCCCCCTCAATATTTTATTTGTCACCCCCAGTGAAAACATGAAAGAAGCACAGGATTTTGATTTTGACAAAATTAGAGGGCCATTTGCAACATAAATTGATGCAGAAACTAGCAGATTGGTGCATAAAAATTCAATAGATTGCAGGAAACTAAGTGTTTGATGCTCAGAATTTTCTGGCAGAGGACCGCCAAACTCCCCATTTCATGTGTCCCCACAATGCTGTAACAAAACCTACGCCCTTGAGAAGTAGTTGTAATATTTTCTGACATTTAATAGGCCAAACTAATTAAAGTAATTAAAGTACTCTGTAGCTGCAGCCCCATTCCTCATAATCTTGCCCCAGCGGGCATTCTAATGTTTATTTCCTGTTGAACTAACGTCATGCACTGTGGCTGAGTCACTGTTGAATTATGTTTTTATTTTTAAAGATGAATCAATGTTGATTTTACAGTGTTGTTTCATAAACGTTAAACATTGTTTCAACATTGAAACAGATCTTACTGAAATTTCAGTGTTTAGTCATGAGAAATTTGTTAACCTTTTTACATACATCAGATTTAAATGTTGTTTCAATGTTGTTTTAATGTTGGAACAACAACTGACATACAGTAATTGCAACCACATTTCAACATTGAAGGTCAGTTGTGTGCCAGCTGGGGCTGACATCGGAAATCTGTATGACATCAGATAGACATTAAATTTTGGTTGGAGTGAAAATTGTGTTGACAAAATTTTCAATTTCTAATGATGTTAGAATTTCAAGTTGTGTGAACATTAACATTATGACATTTATGGGTTTTGCTCTCCATATTTCACAACTAAATGTTCTATGTCAAGATGACGTTTGGAAGATGTTGGATTTTGGTTGCTTAACACATCTTGTATGTATATCCGTATGCTGTAAAGCCCTGTGAGGCAAATTGTGATTCATTTATCGTCAAATAGACGTTGGCATTAGACGTTCTGACATTGAATTTGTTAACCCAGTGTCACAATTTAAATTCAACCAAATATCAAGGTCTCATGACGTTGATAGCCAGCTGAGAAGACATTACAAGTGGTGTAAGTATATTCTGACAATTTATAGTACAAACAAATCAAAATAATCAAAGTATTCTGTAGCTGCTCCTCGTAACCCAGCCGGTACTGGATGTCAAGATGCTGTCAGAAAGACGTTGGAAGTTTGTTGGAATGAAACTCGTGTTGACGATATTTTATATATCTAATGACGTTAGAATTTTACGTCATGTGGACGGGTAATGACGTCAGTGTCCTGCTGGGATGATTCAGAGGGGAAACATTTTGGAAACTTGCTGTCGGCCATCCATTTGCTGTGATGTTCCTGAGCTTTTAAAGGCTTTATTAATCTAATTTGGAGGTTGCACTTAGGTGCTGACATTTTGCTGCGCTCTGAGTTCCTGTGTTGATTCTTCCTCCCCCCCCCCACACCTCCATAACAGATGCTGATACACAGAGCAGGGTGTGACGGTGGCCCGCTCCATCACTCATCTCCATCCACACACACACACACACACACATCAGCTCAGTCCTCATGACGCTCAGAGATGAGAAATAATTAATTCAACAGCTACTGAAGCACAGAATCACATCCATTCTGACTGCCACTGGCTATTGTTGTTGGCTTTTGAAATATATGATGATCATCTTATCATGAAATTTCTCTCTCTCTGTATTCCTCTCATAAATCAAGAAGAAAGCCCGACACAAAGCTAGAAAGCGGCCAGAATGGCTGAAATTAAGAGTCGTCTACAGGTCTGATTGTGCAATTTGTGGACTGCTCTGAAAGGCCGCTGTGATATGACTTTGAAAGGCCTGGACACACTTCATGGACGCTGCATGTTCTCAACAGACCTCCGAGCTGTCTGCTGAGGTCAATTCAGCTCACTCAGACGCTCACTAATAACAAGAAGGTGAACAAAAAACATCCATGAAAGCAGATTTGTACTTAAACATCAGATCCTGTATGACAGATTTTTATTTGACCCTGAGAGGAGCAGCTTCTCCTTTGTCTTTTCTGGAGCCCACCGTGTCAGAAGCAGCGGGGGTGGAGGAGTTGGGATGTTAATCTGTGAGGTAATAGCTTTTCTCTGCAGAATTGCAAATTCTAATATATGTCACTTTGTAAAAGGTGCGGACAGCCATGGTCACCAAAGACACCGTCTCCAGAGTTCTCCCTCTCCCCCACTCTGTCCGTCCGCAACAATGGCTGCCAAGTGTAACATGCTACTTTTAATTTGCAATAACACGTGACAATAGCAGATTAATGGCTCTTATGACACCTGTGTCCCTGAAGCTCCTCTCGCCGAGACCCAGTGTACATAACGTGTGTCACAGTACATTATCTCTACATCCCTCCTGTAATGGGGGGGACCTTTTTTTTTTAAGGGCACTGCTGACTTGGAAACTTAGGAGCTGTCGGCCTGCTTGGCAGAGCGCCACAGCCACTGCCTAAAACAAATACTCTGGGCTGCACAGCCAATCCATTTCAGCGGGGCCCGTGTTGCACGCTGCCCTCCCCTCCCGTAACCCTTCCCCTCCTTTTTCCTTCGCTCATTTTTTGTTCATGTTTTCAACCCTCCATAATGACTGCTTGTGCCACAATCATCATGAGGCTTACCAAGTTAAATAGGGCTCAGGCAAGCTACTGTGCTGTGAGGAAATTTAATCCAAGCATTAACTGACTATAGACTACTGACTACTGAGGGAAGCAAAATACGTCTGAATGGGAAATAAGGCAACACTGAAACACAGAGCTCAGCTAAAAAAAGAGCTGCTGTAACCCAAAAATGACCAGAAACACCAACGTAGCAGCGTCCTTGTGACTTTACACACACTTTCCAAACACTGAGGACTTATATGTGGCTTTCTAGCTTTAAGTTTGGACAAAATATTGTGAATTTCAGTGGAAGATGTCAAGCTGAACTGTATGTAGAGCGTCTGGCTGGAAGAGTCTTTGCAGATATTTCATTACACCTGCTCAGAGGTCTCACCACTGGAGGAATTTTGGCTCCCAGGAAGCCAACCGTTACCACTTGTTTTGGGCCTGTCAGAAAGTAAACACTTTCTGGTGTGAAATTTACACAGAAAAAATATATATTTAAGTGTGATGAACTCCTTTTTGGGGCTTTTTACTTTCAGCATCTTCACATATTAACACAAAATACTTGTTTGGCATACTGAGTGTCGTTGCTAGAAAAGCAATTACAAACAAATGACTTAAGCCAGACACCCCATTTATAGAGAGCTGGTGTGATATCATTTATGAAATCTATGTAATGGAAAGAATTACGCTCACAATGAGGCTTCAGGGAATTACATTTGAGGAAATTTGGAAGAAGCAGAAAATGTGTTGGAAAGTGTTTAAATTTGTTTTTCAACTCTTTAATATTTTTTTATTCATTTATCTTAAAAGAAAAACACCCCATGTTATAAGTTTGTGTTTTACTACTACATTGTAAAAAGACTGTTGAGTGAAACCAAATAAAGGCAAAAATGCCCAAAAATAAATAAATAAATGTAGCTTTCTTGGTTAAGAAGTGTCACTTTGCCTTGTTTGGTTAGAAAAAAGGCTAAGCAGTAGGCTTATGGTTATAGCATTTGATAATTTCCAGACATTTTTCTCTTTAAAAGTGACTAAATTACTTGTTTTTTCAATGTAAATGTTACAAAAATGCATGAATAGAAGCAGAGTAAGAAGACCCTTTAAAACAGTTGATGGCATCTATTGCAAAATGTGGCATCTGTGATGATTTTCTCTCAACGGTGCACTGCAAAACTTAATAATACGTCATACTGGAGCTGCAGCCTAAATGTCAAAATAAAATTACTCACTTTTTTCATGCAAAGGCTTAATTTCCAGAGATATTGAAACCTCTACATTCCAAATTTAGTGTCTTAAATGACAGCTATGACACTTTAGCCCAAGGCAGGAATTATAATATATATTTGGGGGGACACATCACCCCCCACCCCCAAATTATTGCTAACATATACATAAAAAAAATCTTTGTTAGGCTACTACAGTAGGACAGGAAACCATGCATCGCTGTCCGAAATAATTAGAATAAATGCTCCTAAACCCCAGAACCCCCAGCAGATAATGGCCCCCCCAATGTTGACTCCATGGCTCCGGCCCTGCTGCAGCCCACCACGTGCAAAATCTTGAAATTCAGTGTGTTTTTTAGTCTTTTTGGGGGCTGTATTTGCACTTTAAGAGCAGACAGCAACAGGACAATAGTGTCTACAGGGTAACATCGTATGTAATATACTATTCTTACAAACTGTGGCTCGAGGCGAGACATTGCTTTTGCAGCCGTGTGTGTGTGTGCGGCCGAGGCCTGGGGTTTATGTTTTGGAAAGATAAAGTATCCCTGACCCCGTGGTTCCAGGTAGGCACCAGCTGGCTGTTATAAGAGAGAGTATATAAGAACCACAGCTCCCTCCGTCACCCTCAGTACAAGTCCTACCCTGACGCAAACACACACATGGGCGCACACATCCCCACACACACACACACACGCGCGCGCACACAGCTTTCTTCTCTTTCATCGTAATGCTGGCCGAGCACCTAAATCACAGAAATGGCAGCACATCAGGGGAATCATTTGAGACTGAATAGCCGTAGAAACATGGCGCTGTCACCTGGAAGACCTCCACAAAACAGGCCGGCTCTCCTCCTCACACACACACACACCTTATTCCCCTCCATGCCCTTTAATACCTCTTTGCCCTTCAGTAGCAATCTGCATAGAAATGTGTGCATTCTATCATTCAGGGACTAGACATTACACCCCGGCTAATATGAGAGGTCCTCGAACGACTGAAAATGAACCCTTGAAAATACCAGACGTTTGCATTATGCCGCCGCGATTGCATCTCTTACAGGGAAAGACTTGATTATGTCATTTGCCATGTCCACGTCATGCTGGTTTTTATATCTTTGCCAGGAAATCTACCTCTGACAGGTCATTAGTCATCCCCTCCCTCCCCTGCACGCACATAAAACATCAATTCCACTCAATATCCCGCAAACCCCCGTGCTTCTCAACAAACGCCATAACAAAGAAGACGCTATGTAAACTGCTGCCGTGCTCTGATTAGCTCTCATTCCACAGCACTGCAGAAATAAGGCACTCATTCCCCACCCTGTTTGAGATAACTGCCCCTTTTTCCAGCAGCCACATCATCCCTCCGTACCCATACATGCTTCGGAGTGCATCTGTTTAGCTATTCTCATCAGCTACTTATGTAGTGACATTAAGGAAGCCTATTGCTTACAGAACCAATAATCTATATCGCCTCAGGCTCTCTTATATCCACTAACCTACTACTTCAGCAGCAGAAGTGGAGCCACTTTTGTTAAAGGAGGAAAAAAAAAAGCCCTCCACAGAGCTACAGCGGCTTTCTTGACTGACCTGGGTGGTTGGCTACATCATCTTGACATGTAATTATCTAAAGCCCTTTAATCACTTCCATAAAGATTAATTGCAGGAGACAACAGCGGAGGTCGTGTCTTCAAATCAAAAGACTCCTTGGCAGATTGACACAGCGGTGTAACAGAGTTCAGACTTAGGTGTTTTATAAGGGTCATCTGCTGGAACTGAAGCAGGTTTTAATGCTGTAATTGCAAGTTCAGCAAAGTGGGTTTTATAGCATAAAGCTGCACAGAATCCTACTCAAGTTTTTAGCCTTTTTTGAAAAGATATTTTCTTCATGCTAATCCTGAGCTGAGCTTTTTTTTCTTTACTTCTCAAGACAGACAAAATTCCCTTACCTTCATCTCTTTTCCTCTTTTCACCATTGGATCGGGGAATACCCAGAATCCCGTTGATGGAGTAGGATCCTGCGGGGTCGTTGGAGGCGCTGGTTACAGGTGGAGAGGCTGTGCTTGGTACTGGGAGGGGGGAAAAAGGAAAACGTGCATATCAGATTTTCACTACACAATTATCGTAGCAAAAAGAATTCACGATAACGATAATATCGGCATATATTTGTAAAATTACTAATAATAATGCTAATCGGTCAAATTCATCTTTACTCTTGTTAAATGAATTACACTCAAAATACAAGAGTTCGGAGGTGGAGAGGGGGACAAAGCGAGAGCAGAAAGAAACAAACAATTTAAGAGGTGCTGGATTATTTACACAATATTATCATATGTGTATTATTACCATGATATCAGTATTTCATATTTTAAATATTATGGTTATCGTCTATACCGGTATATCGACACACTCCTAATGCATGTACGGTATTTCCTGGGAAGAAATGACAAAAATCATGATATTTTTTTTAACCAAATACCTCGATATCAATATTGCATCGCTATTGTAGGGTTGACAATTTGTGCTTCACAAAATATTTCTGTATTTTCGATAAATAATCATCAGTAATGTGGATATAATGACAAAGTGGGTAAAGGCGAATAATAGAACAGCGCGAACAGTCTGCTTATGTTCAGAAAATTACATTACGTTACGATATCCAAAATTGAAGACGATATCTAGTCTCATATCACGATATTGATATAATATCATATCGCCCAGCCGTAGTATGTGCCGTGATGTCATAGGCAGTGTTGCGGAATAACTAGTTACATGGAGAAATACGGGATTAAATTACAGTTGCTAATCAAAATGTTGGCGATTGTAAAGAGGTTACATTCGAATATATTTTTGGTAAAAAGCTGATACGTTGAATAAAACATTTATTATGTTGCTTTGCATCTTGTCGCCATGCACGTAAAACCTTTCTTTGGCCTATTGCCAGTCAACAAGGGTCAGCAACGCCTTTGGGACAAATTTGGGTGCACCAACAAGCATAGGTTGGCTTACAAGGAGCTGCTTCTACGTCAAATTTTCAGGCTCAAATTTTCAGCATTGTTTTTGATTGGTTCTCTTATTTGAATTTGCTCCGCCTCTTGTCTGCCAATAAAATCCTTGCAAAATGCTCTAAGAACCCTGAGTTTGCGACCGGTCAACAACGCCAAGTTAGGTGGCCATGAGGTCAGACAAGAACACCTTTCAGTTCTTCAAAACTTAAAAATACTTCCCTTCTAAAATCAGAAATGCTCTGACATGACTGTGCAGCGTTTGTTTACCACCAGCGTGGAAAATGGCGTCAACATCGACATAATTTTATGTTTTTAGGACCCTTCAGCTTTATTACAAAATAATCAAATCTGTTACCTATAACATTTCAAACCAGCAGTATTCACATGATGCTGTGAGGTGCAGAATTACCTATAGTATGTCCTGGTGTCGACAGGGATGACCCATCAGGAGACGGATGGAAAGGCTGCTGGACTTTTGTTCGGATGATCCTGAGGAACAAAGGGACAAAAACAAAACAAAACAGATGTCACAGCTGCTCTTCTACAACCCGCGTCTCTTCCTGGAGATTTCCTAACCGCCCCTAACAGCAGCTACTACAGAGATATTGTGAGATTAAGATATCAAACGCAACTCATACGCAAGCAGGGATCTGGTCAGTGGTTCTACCTCAAAGGTGAGCTGTGGAGAAAAGTCTTCATTGCACTTTTGGTCTGAGTGATCTTGCAAACAAAGCATGAAATCACATCAATTCACCTCAATGATCAGCTTCACTGACTCTACCTGGCCCACACTAATCAGCTCTCTCCCCCCTCGTCTCTCCCCACCCCCACCCCCCCACTGTGGAGGGGGTTTCACCGGGGCCGATCGCAGCCCTTTTGCTTCCCAGATCAAACATCTCTGTAGAACCAGCAGCCCCCCATGTTCCAATGCGGATGAGGTTGTATTGATCGGGGCTTGGGGAGAAAAAGTTGGGGATTAGTCACACGGGCAAACAGATGCAAATAGAAAGCTATAAATTATATGTGACAGGAAAGCAATAGTTCCTTATTGCCTTGCACAAGCTTACGCCAGCATTAGATTCCTTTAATCTGAATGGCACTTGGGGAGAAAGGGAGCTGTCACAATAATTTGTAAACTTTAAAACTATTCATCATGTATGCCACCGGAGCTATTTTGGAGCACAAAGAGAGGTCGGGTGAGGACTATGGGGCCTTTTAGGGTGCACAATTCAGATTTAGATCCTTATTTATTTGCATCGGTGCGGATTTTAGGGGGGATAGAGGGATAGAGCATGTGCATCTGTCCCACTGAAATAAAAACATAGAAGTAGCAATGGTGTAAAATTAAAGACATTTAGACCTTAAATTGATGCAGAAAAGACACAAATTGGTGCATGAAAATTGCAGAAAATTGAGTGTTTGATGCTTTCAACAGTACACTTAAACATTAATAAGACAGTCATATACACTCCAGGATATGACATGATAACCAAAATAAAATGACTCACTATTTTACACAGTTTGCACCAAAATTGGAACTCACACATAGTTGCAAAAACCTTCACATCCCCCATTTAGTGTCCTAAACGACACCTGCAAAATCTTAAAATTGGTGCATAAATAGTCCGTCTGAAATCTGCAATCAGAAGATATCTGATTTAAAAATAAGTAAACAAGATTTTGAATCAGACCGGACATTTGATACCAAATTCTGGTGGTTTAGACTGTTGATACTCAGTGCTATGGACAGTATGTTTCAGTCATAGTCGAAGATTTCAGGGGGGCACAGGGGATACGTTCCCCTCAGTTTTTAGAACATAGGCATTTGTCACCCCCATTGAAAACATGAAAAAAGTAGAGGATTCTGATTTTGACAAAATTAAAGACATTTGCAACAGAAATTGAAGCAGAAAACTCGCATATCAGTGCATGAAAATTCACCAAAATGCAGCAAATAAAGTGTTTGATGCTCAAAATCGACCCCCCGTTTCATATGTTTAAAGCTACGCCCCTGTTTTTGTGCATGTATTATTCCAGTAGGATGAACAGACAAGCCTCCACACACTGAACCAAAAATACTCCTGTTATATTTTCTCCATATTATCCAGAAATGCATCAGATGATTTGGATATTGATGTTACTGTAGGTGCCAGAAGGCTTCAGAGGAATAAATCCAACACTGTCACACACACAAAAAAAACTCGCCTTGGAGGCAAAGCTACAACAACAAGCTTTTTCCAGAGAGCGCATATTGATGTTTTAATTTTTTTCACTTCTCCCCATAACAGTTATTCGACCCCTTTGACTTGTGTGTGCTACATAAATTCAAAGACTTTATTTGGTATCCATGTTCTTGATATTGAATAAGCAATTTGGGAGAATGAATTAATGACCTGGCTGTTGCTGAAAATCCCCTGAAGAAATATTAAAATTGCTTTCCTTCTGAATCAATAATATCGAGCGCCATTGAGGATTTTTTTTTTTTTTTTTTTTTTTTTTTTTTTTTTTTTTTTATGTCTACCAACAGGGTAGCGTTACTTGTTGGTTGTGATGGCCCCTGACTCGTAGTACAACGCTGTCTCTGTAGCATTTAATAATGCATGCAGGCGAAAGGTGTTTAAATGGAGCATCCTCTTTTGTCAACAGTCCTGAGGTCAGACTGTCTGCCACAGAAACCCACGACTGGCCCCAGTCAGAGTCACCCAACTGGAAAAGACTTTGGCTCCAGTCTTACGGGTTGTTTTTAAAAAAATTTTCTGAATTGTCTCAAGTGGGGGAACCCTTGTTTTAACACCTCTGGCAAAAAAACAACAACCCTTCTCTCGTTTACTTTCAGATATTTTTCCAGTAGCATCACATGATCTGAAGCACTTAGGATGTTTTCATTGATTTTTTTGTGGACTGCTCCTTTAGAAATTCACTGAAATGCCCTGAAATATTAACCTCCAGCTAAATCAAAACAAATGCATCTCATTTGCACGCCATTGTGTTTGTGTGTGTGTGTGTGGCACAGAGTAACACATTGAAATCAGCTTAAAGAAAAAAAAGAAAAAAAAATCAGCATTAAGCCGTAATAGAAATTCAAAGTAGCTCTCATATTTGGCTGATAGAATTACACTTCTTTGTATTCACAATTTAATTTCCCACATAAACAAAGACACATAAGGCTCCCCCACCCCCGGGGTCCAAAATAGAAAAAGCTTTAATTGGAATTGAAAAAACTTTATAGGGCTCTTTTAATGATATTAATGTACATTTTGAATTTATCACATACATGTGTCTGAGCCTCCTTAAATGGGGCTTTTTAAGCAGCCACGAAGCATGAAATGAATTTTCTTCAGCCTTTTTCTCTATTTAAAAGATGTCTTGTGTGGAGCTGTCCATGCTCTCCCATCAGCTCATTAAAATGTAATGCTGATGCTGGCTCTATGGAACAGTGCCTCTTAACCAAAGTTCATCACCAGGGATCTCTGGTGGAGGGGGGGTGAGGAGGGGTGAGGGTGAGGGTGGGGGTGTCCTGGGTCCTCCTGTAGCTGCCACTCTATGACTGTAGCAGGGGCGTAGGTTGCATTTCAGCATTGGGGTGGTGGGGGACATATTTTGAGCATGAAACACTTAATTTCTTGTTTTATGGTGGATTTTCATACACACATTTCTGCATTTTCTGCATCAGTTTATGGTGTACATGTCTTTAATTTTATCAAAATTAAAGCCCTCTGCTTCTTTTATGTTTTCATTTATTGGGAGGCATTGAGGGTCCCCGGCCATACAATATTCAATTTTGAGCATCAAACACTTAATGTCCTGCTTTCTGGTGAATTTTCACACAAAAATTTGTACATTTTCTACTCAATTCATAGTTTTGAATGTCCTCAATTTAGTCAGTATAAAAATTCTCTGTGTCATTCATATTTTTATTTATTGGGGGAGGCTGCGCCAGAAAGATCTGAGCATCAAACAGTCAATTTTTTGCTTTCTGGTGAATTTTTATACACCAATTTTTACATTTTCTACATCAATTTATTGTTTTAAATGTCTTCATGCTTGTCAGAATAAAAGTTTTCTGCTTAATTTATGTTTTTATTTATTGGGGGGGCTTGGGGGTCCTTCGCCCAAAAAAAGTTGAGCCTGACACATTTAATTTCTTGCTTTCTCGTGATGTTTATACACCAATTTTTACATTTTCTACATTAATTTATGGTGTAAATGTCTTCAGTTTGGTCTGAATGAATGTTTTCTGCTTCCTTCATGTTTTTATTCATTGGGGGGGCTTTGGGGTCCTTCGTCAGAAAAATTTGAGCATTTAACACTCAAGGTCTTGTTTTGAGGTGAATATTCAGGCACCAAATTGTACATTTTCTACTTTAATTCATAGTGTAAATGTCTTTAGTTTTGTCAGAATAAAAGTTCCCTGCTTCATTTATGTTTTAAATTATAAGGGGGAGTTCGGGGGTCCTTCGCCAGAGAATCTTTAGCATCAAACACATAAATTCTTACTTTCTGGTGAATTTTTAAACACAAATTAATGCGCTTTCTGCATGAATTTATGGTGTAAATGTCTTCAGTTTTGTCAGAATAAATGTTCTCGGCTTCATTCATATTTTAATTTATTAGGGGGCCTTTGGGGTCCTTCACCAGAAAATTCTGAGCATTCCTTGCTTTTAGGTGGATATTTAGGCACCAATTTGTGCATTTTCTGCATCAATTAATGGTTTACCTCCTCAATTTTGTAAAAAGGTTATGTTTTTATTTATTAGGGGTGGGATGGAGTGGGGGGAACAAATGCACCCACCACCCCCCACCCCTGAGATCTGCACCTATGACAAATAGTGCCGTTTATTTCTTTAAGAGAGATTTTTAGCATCAATAGTGATTCTTGAAATCTTAAATATGGATATTTTACCAGATAATTAGCCATAGCACTTTTATGCATCATCAATGTTACATCAATATTAATTACAGCAGGATACCATCTCGATTGTTAATGCAAGGATTTCTCTTGCAACAATATGTTTATATTTATCACCTTATTTTGCAAATTACAGCCAATCTGTTTCCCCTTAATTCTTCAAAATAAAATCCAGCAGAAAGCCATGAGCCTGTGTGCAGCAGCAGCAGCTCCAGCACATTAGATGTGCTAAAGAAAATTGGCCTGCTTTATAGCGCCACGGGATCTGGTCACCGAATATTGATCGGTTTTCATCTCGACAGATTCACTCAGTCCTGGATGTACTGCTGATTGTTGAGGGAGTTTGGTCTGAAAGATTGAATTGCACCTCAGAGACCGCGGGCAGCTTCGGCGTGCCGGCCAGCACAAAAGTTGGTCAAACAATATTCTGCTGTGCGCTTAGCACAGATACACAGTGATAAATCATTTATTCATTAAGGTGTTTACACCCTGCAGCCCGGTGTTTAACCCCAGCTATATTTACAACAACAAAAAACATTAAATCCAAATTTGCATCTTTTCTTTTAAGCTTTTAACCGGTGCGTCCTACCTGTTAATGGATGAGACGCTGGGAACAGTGTCGTTGTCGCAGATGCCCTCTGCCAGCAGTCTGTCTCTGATCTCCCACGCAAACATGGTTGGGTTTTGCCTCTTGTAGTCTGCGATTTTTTCCACCACCTTTGGCGTGGCCACTTTAGGTTTAGACCCACCAATCACTCCTGGTTTGATGCTGCCAGTCTCGTAATATCTGCAAAAAATGATAATATTCTTACAGCTTGCAATATTTAAGACTCCATCCCACCGACACCCTCCTGAAGATTTAATATCATTTTAAACGCAATGATACACACATTTATGACACATATGGCACTAGAACTACTTTTTAGCAGGAAAGTCAAACTTTTTTGCAGCAAACTATCAAACTTTTGCGTTTTATGAGTTTAACAGGCGTCTTTACATTAACATGATGGCACAAAACAAACAGTTTTGCGTAAAAGCGAATTAAAATGCAAGAAAAATACACTGGTGCACGCATGCATGCACGGCAAATATGTAACTCTGTTAAATTCCGATTGAATGCATGTAAAAAATAAAGGAGAAAACCACCTGATCTCCACTAACCCTCAAAAATACTGTTAATGCGTAATTTCGGACCATTATTTAACCATATGTTTAGGAATTTAAAGCTGAGTTTTATAGATGAGCCCACTGCTCCACCACCACTGCACACACATATACATATATCCATCCACCTCCTCACACCCACCCAGCAGCACACTCGGTGCACCTGGCTGCAGAGGTCTTCACCCACCTGCCCAGGATCTTGCTGACGCAGCCGTGGCTGACCCGCAGCTGCCTGGAGATGTCGCAGGGCCGGACGCCCTGATGGGCCAGCTCCACTATCCGCTGCCTCACCACGTCCGGGAGGGGTCTGCCGTTCACAAACACCCCGCCGAGCTGGTTCACACCTCCGTGCCCTACGTGGGATACAACAGCAGCACACACACAACCGTAACATTACATAAAGTCGTCGTGGAGAGAAGGCGCAGGTGAGTTTGGTGGGTGTAAAAATAATGACGGGAAATTGTGTTTTCTAGTGAGCAGGTGGATTTATATGTGTTTATGGTGTTCTGGAGAAGCCTTAAAGGATGTTTGAAATCAGATTACTGTTTAAATATATATATATTATTTGAATTTTTAATTTTAAGGACGCAGAAAGTTGTTTAGTGCCACCATGGAGGCGCCTTACGCGTTTTAAACGTTTAATAATGTATGAAATATGCAACACAGTGACTAAATAATTAAAATTTGTGAGTCATTATTTCCAATAATCTGTGCATAAAAAATATTTTTATGTTATAAGAAAAAGCAGAGTAGACACTGTAAAGCTGGTGTCCGTAATTATTAGTATTATTTTCATTTTTAATGACACTGCAGCTGAAAACGTGTCTTATTTTAATTTGTATCCATGCATTTTGGTCTGTAGTTTCACTCCCTGTTTATATTTAACTTTTAAAATTACAATTAATTACATTAATTCTTTATAATATGCCAAATGTTGTATTTTAAGACTAAATAAGACAAAATAAAAGGTTACATTTAAGTGATGAACACCTCCTCACACAGTCTGATTTTTCACCTGTCACACTCTTATTTTGCAGCTTGTGCAATTATCACAATAACCTGCTTTGACCCATGAGTATGTGTCATTACCTGCTGTTTAAATTGTGCAAATAATAATTAAAAAAATAATTTATGTGAGGCTCCATATAGTCAAAGTTTCCCTGCCCTCATATTTTCCCAGCAGCTCCTGCACGGCTCATGTTTTGCCTATTAAGTTACACGCTCCCTCATTTTCCCTGCACGGTAATTTTAAATAATTGAACGAGCTTTGATTACTCATATTACATATTATTTAGTCAACGAAGAGGGCATCAATTATTCACACACATGCCCCAAATTACAATGATAGGAGTGTGTATGTTCAGCTGGACTTACAGAGTTTGTTGCTATTTGAATAATTTGAATAATAGATGTGTTATTGGGCCTGAAATACACACACACACACACACAGTTTACACACACAGTGCGCGGGAAGCTGGAGGCTGATACACGTGTAAATTACAGAGCACCTGCCAACGCATGTTCTTTGTTTACTATGACAAGTTTAATTTGTGCAGTGCGTGCACAAGAGTTGCTGCAAATTATTATATTTTTAGAGAATTTAAAAGCAGGATATGTGCACACGTGAGATATAAGGAGTATTTATGGCACTGTGTTTCCATGTTTGCTGCATGTCAGTTTATTATGCGCCAAAATGCTGTTAGCACACATGCTCCGCTGCAGGCCGGTGTAATATGCACACATGTATTTATTCTTATTATTTCTATCCGCATGGAAGCTGCAGGGGGAACTCGGGTTGTGCTACTTACGGTGCATCGCAGTGAAGGGGTCCGCTTTGCAGTGAATATCCATTGGATAGCAAAGGAAAGAGAGATAATCAACTGAAGTCGCCGTGTCGCCTTCCTGTCACGGATGAAAATGTGAAGAGAAAAATTCGACTCGATGGAGGGACTTGAGTTTGCCCCTCCACCCCCTTGCTGCAACAACCGATCTGACGGCAACTTCTTCCCCCCAAAAAGTTGCCTTGTCTTCTTGCGGTCTTCAACAGTCCGGTCCGGGCGCGGAGGTCTGGCAGGTGCGCAGCAGCGGCATGACCGGATTGTTTCAGTGACGCGACCTGGGGTTTAGTTTGTGTTCTGCTGAAACAAAAAGGAAGAAGAAGCCTTGGTGGAGGTTAATTCTCACAGCGTGCCAGCCAGCGAGCAGTTTCTTCTTGCAAATGCACCGGTGCAGGTCCAGCGTGCAGGGCCGCGGTGTATCTCCTCAATCCTGGTGGCCTTGATTCACGCGTCAAAACACGGCGCGCGCACACACATCGGGTTGGTCTTCAGCGCTGGATGCGTAAGGCTGGATCTTTGGGGCTGGGAATGAAGCCTCTCTCTGTGTCTGTGGTTCTAAAAGCTGCAACCCTCCCCTCCTCTCCTCCTCTCCTCCTCTCCTCTCCTCTCTCCCCCCCCCCCCTCTCCTCCCCCTCTGCACACCCCCCTTTTGCTTATATGGATGACTTGTCAGACAAAGGCAATAGATGCCAACACTTTGTGATTCGCCAACGCAAAGAGGGAAAAAAAGGGTCCAAATGAGGAGGTCTGTGGGTCTGACACACCGGCAGGAAGGGGAGGGAGATAAATAAGGAGCGGATCAGAGTTAGAAATATCAGATTATTACACATTATAACAGCTGTGAATTATAAGGAAGTTTTGAGATTATTTTTTAAAACATCTGTGCGTCTTTCTGATTTTATTTTATTTATTTTTTTACCACTCGGACTGTCTGTGGGAATATCTGTGCGTCCTCACACCCTGGATCTTCACATTTAATCTTTTTATTTAATGTATTTCCTCCACATGTGTCTTTATGTCCGCTCTGGAGCCCAATAGGCCTGAAATAATTATACAGCCTCATTTTGTTGCTTTAAAATGTCTAACAGGGGGGTAATATATGTTAACGCACATGCTTTGACCTCTTTACATCCAGCTGATGGTGTCATGATTGCAGTGGTCCAAACTGGGAGCACTGGAGGTGGTTGGAGGTTGGAGGTGAGAGTGGTCTGCACGCAGCAGTGCCGCTCAGCTTCTGTAGATGGCGCTGTATGGTTTCTCAAATTTTAAAGGTGCTGTCAAAGTCCCCCCCCCCCCCC
>NC_065518.1:13915602-14020087 GCF_006386435.1 Epinephelus moara | reverse complement strand
GGGTGCCGCCAAAGCCCCCCCCCCCCCCCCAAAAAAAAAAAGTGCAACTTGGGGTGCAGTTGAGTGATCAAAGTGAGGAGTTACAGATATTCTTCCGCAGCAATAATCCATGTGTTATAGATCCATGTAGGGTGGTGCAGGGAATGAAACAGCAGATGAGACCTGGCCTCCACCTGCAGGGTGAAGTTAAACTGAGCAGTGATGGAGGGAAAGTCAAGAGGCTTCATTTGGGATCCTGTTAATATATATTTTTACACAGGCATTTATAATATTTATAAGAATCATTAAAGTTTGTTTTTTTTAGATAAATTATACAATTAAATAAATTAATAATAACGTGTAGAAATAATAATAAATTGTTAAAAATAAAGTTATAATTAAATTCACTACTACTAATCATAATAATAATAATAATAATAATAATATATAGAATTAATTATAAATTAATAGAAATAAAATTATACAATGAAATCTTACTACTACTACTATTAATAATAATAATAATAAAGTGTAGAATTGAGAATAAATTAATAAAAATAAAATAATAAAAATAAAATACCACTACTACTACTACTAATATTAATAATATTACATGTGTAGAATTAAGAATAAATTAATAAAAATACAATAATAAAAATGAAATACTACTACTTCTACTACCAGTAATCATAATAATAATAGTAGTCATCATAATAACGTGTAGAATTAAGAATGAATTAACAAAAATACTACTACTACTAATAATAATTATAATAATAATGATGATATTGTATAGAATTAAAATAATAATAATTATTAATATGATAATGCTAAACTGAATTTGTGAAGCACTTTTCTTAACAAAGTTTTAAAAAAGGAAGCAAAGCAAAGAAATTAAAAGAATATAAAAAGCAAAATTAAAAAAATATAAAGCCTCAAATTGATCAAAATGTCAGTCAGTTAGTCTTTTAATATTCCTGCATGCCTTACATGACGGTACTTATGAAATATATTTAAATATAATGTATTTTAATAATTCTAAAATAATTAAAATAATTAAAAAATGATCGATAATAACATAAGATTTCAAAATAAAAGACATCACTCCAGGTGAGTGTCTAATTCTCCTTGTTATTGTTTCGTGCACGCGCTCTCCGCCACGTATTTGACCATATTTTGGGTGGGGGGTGTGGGGGGTGTAGGTAGGTGGGGTTTGGGGGCAGACGGCCACATCTCTGCCTCCTGGTCAGGTTAGGGGATGATTTCTCTTTTTGTTACTGTTTTTGGAGAGAGCTTCTGGTACAATATGTAGCACTATAGGCTGTAATTTCACAGCCGGCTGCACATTTCCCTTAAAGCTACATCCTTTTTTTTTTTTTTTTTTCTCCCCCCCTATAAGACCCCCTCCACCACCTCCACCACCACCATCATCACCACCACCATCACCCCCTCCCTCAGTTTCCTCTCGTGCCCTCCTGCTCCCACAATCTGATCTCCCCACTGCAAAAATTAAGCAGAAGCAGGAAACAAAATGATTTCTTCTCTTTATAAATATCTAAACAAACACTCTGTTTTCACGTGTTCACTTTGTTTGTGTCTGAGCAGCACGTGCGCTGACCGTGTGGTCAGATGGGCCCTCTCTTTTTAGGAAGGGGGCCCCATTCAGCTGCAACAACACGGGGGTCACAGAAGCCATTTAAACAACACAAAAGCTGAATTAATTATCACCTCTTCTTCTTATTTTTGCAGCTCCTTTAATAATTAATACTAATAACCACGTGTAGCCAGGAAACAGCCCAAATTTTATGTAGAAAAATTAGAATTGAAATCAATTACTGACTCCGCTCTGCAGTGTTTAAGACACTGCATGTCAAGAGTTTGGAAAATGTTTTTGGAGCCCGGGTGCACCCATTAGGAGAGGTGTAATGTATTGACAGAGAGCAATTTATCTTTTGCCCCGCTTCCTAATGGCCTGTGCAGAGAGGAGAGAGGAGAGGTGGCATGCAGGAGGAGGAGGAGGAGGAGGAGGAGGAGGAGGAGGAAGCGGCAGCAGCACCAAGGGTCCTGCACGCAGCTCCACCCGCCGAACATCAGCTCACACTTTGAGGCAACTGTGGGGAGGATGATGGAAGGAAGAACTTTTTTATTTCTGGAGGTGGGAGAGGTGTCATTTATGTTTTCTTTCCTTCCTCTCTCTCTCTCTCTCTCTCTCTCTCTCTCTCTCTCTCTCTCTCTCCTCCCGTGCAGGTTGTCTCGCGTTATTCCAACGTCACCAATCGATCTGAGTTTCCCTGCAGAGGGGAGCTGACACCACTTGGTTGTAAGTTGAATATTAATCCTTTTCGATTGCAGGGAGGGACTCTGTCAGGAGAGTTATGGCGGCTGTGTGGCGACATTTGTAAATCTGTGCATGCTCACATATCCTACATCATAATTAAAACTATTCTCAGGCTCTTTACGTGTCAAAAATCCACATGAAACGACCAGCTCTTAAAACACACCTGCATCCACTAACACACACATCTCCTGACACTGTTACTGTACACTGGGTTGTCCTCACTGTGTCCATGTGCTCCAGCAGCGAGCAGCCACAAACACTCCCGGGCTACAAATCTTTTTTTTTTGCTGGCGTGAACAGATGGAGCATCAATTTGATTCCATCCTCGACACCGTGAAAGATTGATTTTGCACTTGCTTTTAATTTTGCCCATAATTAATTGGATCATTACGACTGTTTTCCATCGATCCCCCCTCGTTTAAATGTAAAATTAGAATGTGATCTATGTTTCTTATCATGGCTTTTATTTATTTTGTCCTGTTTGCTCCGTGTTGTTGCAACAAAAATCCTCTTTTTTTATAATTATATATCATTTATGGACACTTATTTAGGCGTGTATTTCCTGTGCATTAATATTGCAGAGTTATAAACTAATTATAACATCAGTGTGTGGCCTATTGATTGGAACACACACGCTGGTCCTGTGCAGCATCTCATAACGAAATCTCGTTTAAATATTCATATATTTTATTGTATTTTTTCCCAGCTTTGCATTTATGATATTACTATAATGTGAACATCATTTTCAAGTAATAAGTGCAAATTCGGCTGCATTATTATGAGCATTATTGCCGTTTATTATCAGCCAGGCTGCATCTCTTTTTTTTTTATTATTTATTTTTTTTAATTTTTAATTTTTTATTTCTTTAACAAATATTCTGTAGGCTAAATAAAAAAATAAATTAATAAAAAAAAAAAAGTGGGAAGTCTCAAGTATTCTTTTTCAACTTCAGGTGACAGGCAGGATTGTGGGAAATTACAAGATCGACACACATTCATCACACATTACCAATAAATTATTTTTTGTCGTGTGTTTCCTCGAGATGTTTTTGGTAAGTAAACCCAATTATTATCATTTAAAAAAGTACATTTTAAAAGCTGAAATACACCCTAAAAAGTGAATTTAAACACTATAATATAAAACAAAATCGCATTTTTTGGTGTTTCCATCAGTGCTTCGATCTCCAATCTGACGCCATCTTATATATTTCACACCATTTTCCCCCCCGGAAGTGCACTTATAAATAAATATGTCAGTTTAATGCAGCCAATTTAACCGTTTACTGTCGTTGATGGGGAATCATCAAAAATTAAGAATAGACGTAAAAGTCAATGCGGAAGTTTACAGCAGTCAGGCTCGTATTTCAGATGATAAAACACACACACACACACACACACACACACACACACACACACTGGGAGCTGCTCTCACTCTTCTTCACCCAGTTTGCTGTTAACTCCAATTAAATTCTTCTCCTTTAGCTGCATGTTGGCAGGCTGGCTGTTCAGCTGATGATCTGTCCCGTCATTAGTCCTCACACACACACACACACACACACACACACACACTGAGTGGTTCCACTGATTTTGCATTGTATTAAAGATCCAAATGCAAGTGAGATCAGGTTACATTACTTTGATTAGAAAACACTTTGTTAAATTACTTTTCATACCCTGAGCACAAAAGCAGTCAGACAGTTGAGTTTCTGAGCTTTTCCATGCCTCAGGTACAACAAATCATTAAGAAAAATTAACATCTCATTTGCATTTAAACGTGAATGAAGGGCCAAATTACAAAAAAATAACATTACATATTATTATTAATAAAATCATTAGTATCAGAAGCTTTTAAATCCACTCCACAAAATCTCACTCCTGCATCTTATTCCCTTTCTTTCCCCCCATATCCCTAACAAAAAAAAAAAAGAAATTACCATATATATTCTGAATATTTCACCCACGTTGTCTCTCCATCTCACGTGCATTAACACACCAAGTTGGGGTATCAAGTGGCAGAGACTTAAAATACACACTCGCTCCTCATTCATTATGCAGATTTGCAAGTAATTGTTAAATATGCCCTGCAGTGCTGGATTAAAAATAGGACTGTATCTTGTCATTTTCAAAAGTATTCTCCGTGTTGCATTTATTGTACTGGGAACAAGGGCTAAATCCCGTCTCTTTCCCCCCTCTATCAAAGTTTCCACATGAATAGTTAAATGTGTGCCCCTCTGGTTGGGACTTAACAAAGACTGGGGAGGCGTTACTGTAAAAAATTTGAGGGCAGTTGTAAAATAAAAGTCAGGGATATAGAGAAGTTCAACCTGAAACATTTTTAAATTTTATTATTCAACACAAACTTAAAAGAATCCTTCACCTCCACCTTCAAGAGAAGCCTCTCTTCCAGTGGATAAAGGCAGCCAGTCCTCCCATAAGGCCCTGGGTTCATCACCGTGGGAGAAGCTGATCCCACGTCTGGATCCTTCAGTGTGTGTGTCTCTCTTTCTCTCTTTCTCAGTGTGTGTGTGTGTGTGTGTGCAGCAGAGATCAGCCCGAGGCGGCTCGGAGGTGTCCCGCCAGCTGCCTGTGTCCCAACCAGACAGCCAACAGCTTCCAATCACATGTCAGCAATATGGGAAACAGAGCTTCTGTCCAGTGGGCCGCTGACATGTGTTAGCCTATGGCATGTGAATGCATAATGTAGCAGTCACCTCCTGGTGGCAGGCTTTGAACTCACCTTTTTTTTTTTCTGTGTATACCTCACACAAGTTGATTTCTTTAACATATTTTTTTGATTTTTTTGAAAAGCGTCTGGACAAAACCTTAAAAAAACATCTGTAAAATGTTTATTTTTTGTGCTACTGTTATTAAATTTGACATGAAGTGAGGTGAGGCTTCATGCTTTGGTTCTAAAGTGTTTTCAGGCTGAGTTCTGGTCATCTGGAGCATCTTTTCTCAAGAAAATATTTAGGCGAGGATTAAAAAAAACGTTTAAAGTTAAGTCTATGAAAGAAGCTTGATTCTGACTGTTGTGGGGAAAAAAATCAGTGTTACCTTTAAAATGAGATCTTGCATGTGCACATACTAAAAATTCAGTTTACTTTGGCATTTTAGGTGAATTTTACAGGGCTGGTAAAAGGTTAATTCTCCCTCTTTGTCTGTGCTGGTTATCTTCGTTGTAACGATGAGGATGTCAGCTGCACATTTGCTGATTAGTTTGTGTGTGTGTGTGTGCGTGTGTGTGTGTACACATATATTCCTCTCCCCAGAAATCTACGGATGAGCAGCTCCCACATAAGCTCCTGATCACTTCTGTAAATGCTTCCTGTCACCTTCAGTGGTGTAATGATCATGAAAATTGTGACCTTGATCTATGGAAAGCCATAATGTGACTGAATGGCCTCCTCCCACGCACTTTCTCACCGGCTCCGAGCTCCGGAGGTATGCTAAAGGACGGCTCGGAGGAAGATTGTTTAGTGGTAATAAAAAGCCAGTAGTTTGGCTTGTAATGGTTCGGGCATTCCTCCTCTCCACAGCCATTTGGCTAAATCTCCAGTGATGGAGGCCTGTGTGAATTTAGATGAGAATCTGGGAGATGTTGACGCTTGTCCTCGGGCAGCGGGGAGATTTTATTGTCTGGTGGTCCAACATGATCAAGCACATAACTGTGTTTAGGGGATAGGAGAGTGCAACATTGATGTGATGTCCTTTTAGTGCAGAATTTAAAAATCCCCGTGCCATCATGGTGTTATGGTGCACATACTGGTGTTGGAAGTTGTCAGCCACTGGTTTATTATCATTGTTTACTTGTGGAGTGACAGAGGAGAGCTGTAATCTGTGACCACGGCCATAAAGATACATACTTTTATGGTGTCACGTTAGACACAAAGCTGGAGTTTGTTTTCTAAAGTGCGGTGTTTTTGCGCTTTAAATAAAGTGTCTGTTTATATGAATTTGAATGTGTGCGGCAGTCTGATGTGTTTGGCACAGGAGCAACTTCCCCAATGTTTGTTTTTCATTTCTGTTTTGCTCCAAGTGATGCTAGGGAAAAAACAGAAGAGAGAAAATCCATCTCTGGCATGATGTTGCTCGAATTCTCATTTAGTCTGGAAAATCTGGTTTGCGCAACGTTGTTTATGATCACACCCTTGCCAGCTTTTCATATTTAAACGAGCAAAGGTTTAATTACCAAATGATGACAGTGTCATATGGTGCCATGATGGCACAGGGTGTCTAATGAATGCAGGGGAGCGAGGGATGCGTACGCGACACTGAGTGACAGTGGGATGCACAGATCAAAACAGAAAAAAAAGAAGAGGCAGAGACAGTAAAACATCTGTAATTTGCAATTCACTAATGTTCAATGGTTGCTCATGGATTAAGAATTTTAAACTATTGTCTGCCAGATGGAAGAGGAGAGGGAGGGAGGGGTTGCAGAGGAGGAGGAGGGGGCTTCTAAGCAGCATATTTACATCTGTATATCAACCCTGGATTTAGTAATCAGACTGAGGAAAAACCAACTGCCTCCAAAAACACTCTCGGGGCGTTGCATCTATTACCTATTTTCCAGCAGCACAAACATTAGAGGATGATTCTCCCTGTCTTTTTCCCCCTTATTTAAATTTGCCAGGACAGCTTGTAGATTGTGGGGAGTTGTGTGCACGACTTGCTCCTATCTATCTCGATATAATCACGAGACAGTTTGGAGTGCCGGACCCGGGTCTGCTCACACATCAGAGTTAATTTCACCGGGATGTTGATGCGCTCTGAAATATTGCACTGAAGTAATATCAGTTAGTGGGCCGCCAAAAGATGTACATGCTTAACCAGGCATGAAACCTTGCTGAATTACACAGTATTTATACTTATCTCAGATCAGCGCATTTGTCATTAAAATTTGGTCTGGTTGCCTGTCTGTTTTATGGATCTGTTTAATGATGCACTGTGTAATGGTGTTACAATGTATGGCCCCGGCTATTGGCACATTTCACTCAGCGGCGTCAATAAATAACCACAGCAACCTTCAACTTTCATCTCCACTCGGAGGCTTCTTGTGTTCCACAGTCCTCGGCGTTTTGGTTGAGTCTGTTGCCTTCAGCATGTCAACGACACCCACCAACAAATCATGTACTTCATCAGTGGTGGAAGAAGAACTCAGGTTTTTTACTTAAGGTTCAGTGTGTAGGATTTCGGGGGATATATATCAGCAGCATCACCTGAAACTAAGAAATGTGCCGCTTCTGGTGTGTTCTCATCTACGGAGGTCGCCATGTTTCTATAGTAGCCCCGAGCAGGCAAACCAAACACTGGCTCTAGATTGGGACATTCACGTTTTGCGTCAGCTACCTCAGTTACCAGCCCCTACGCAACAAAAGTGTTGAACAAAGTATTGATGTTTTTCATGTGACACTTCTTTATTCAGTGTTTTTACCAGTTTTAATCACCTGGTCTGTTTGTTTGGGAGAGGAAGAGACCCTGTGGATAATTCGGCTCTCGGTAGAAACCTCCTGAACGTCTGGATCTTAAGTTATCGAGCTCGGTCTCACTCCAAAATCGTCAAAATTCTGGCACTTGGGCAGTGATTTGGGGCGTCAGAAACCAATGAAAAAAGCTGTCCTTTAACGTCGGCATGGTTGCCATTGTAGTTTAATGGCTCCCTGTGGCATCAGGGGGAAACGCAGCAGGGCAAGGACGAAAGTTAAGACAGAAAAAGTCCGACCAGGGCGGGCAGGAGGGTGGGAATGGGTCCAACAAACACCGACTTTAACCCGAGAGAGCGATGTTTATGTCTTGTAAGATTCTAAAACCAAACCTTGCTCTTTTTTCCTAAACCCAACCATGTGTTTTTGTTGTTGAAGGAAAAAACAGTCAATTTGCGGTGTTGTACCGACGTGGTGCATTTATTTTGAAAGAGACTGTATGTAAACGTTTAATTTCCTGTGAAAACGGAAGTGTATCTTGTAATTAGACAATGCATGTAACAGGCAGAACTTGACACGGCGTCCCAGAATGTCAACAACCAACACACCCAGGGTACCTTTCAGGTCGTATGTGGACGTAGAAAGTCCATAACCAAACGTCGATATGTGACGAGGTCGGAGTGAGAATGTGTTGAAATATCAGAAAGAAAAAGGTCAGCACACATTAGCAGGTGCTGGCCTGTCTACGTCATGCCGAACAGCGTTGGAGAAACACTGATTTGTAACCTTAAACTGCTTTATTCAGTTTTCTTACTGGTTTTAATCACATGGGGTTTCGTTTATAAAACAATGTGTAGGATCTATACTAAAATGTGCGTACGGACAAAAGCCAAAAATGGCGTGCACCAAAAAGTATTCGGCAGTTTCTACAATCAGGCTTCCACGTCACCAATTTTCCATCTCTAAAATGTTCGTAAGCATGGGTCAAAGTTTCTCCCACCAAGTCTGTTTCTATAGATCGCAACTTTTGCATGGGAAGTGGTGTACGCCTCTTTCAGGCCTCGTTTCGTGCATACGCAGTGTTTATAAATGAGACCCTGAATGGTCCATTTGTTTTGGAGAGCCTTTTTTGTTGTTTGTTGGTCTAGACAACACATTCTCACTCCGACCTCGTCACATATAGATATTTGGTCATGGACTTTCCACGTCCAGATACGACGTGCAAGGTACCCTGGGTGCGTTGGTTGTTGACGTTCTGGGACACCATGTCAAGTTCTGCCTGTTACATGCATTGTCTTCTTTCAAAATACACTTCTGTTTTCACAGGAAATTTAATGTTAACATTCAGTCTCTTTCAAAATAAAAGCACTACTTCAGTACAACAATGCAAATTGACATTTTTCTTTTTCCTCCAACACCTAACGCACATGGTTGGGTTTAGGAAAAAAGAACAGGGTTTGGCTTTAGAATCTAACGGGACATGAACACCACTCTCCAGGGTGAAGGCCAGTGTTTGTTGGAACCATCCGCCACCCCTCATGTCAGCCCTACTTGGACTTTTGCAGCCTTAACTTTTGTTCTTGACCTGTCACGTTTCTCCCTGACGCCACCGAGCACCAATAAACTACAACAGCGACCGGCCATGCATCTTGCCAGTGTTGGACGGCTTTTTCCGTCAATGTCTGAAGCTGCCAGTCACTATTCAAGCGCCGGATTTCGATGACTTCGGAGTGAGACCGATTTGATCTTGAACAGTTGAACAGTTGTCCTCATCTTGGCAAGCGTTTCACCTATAGGTGTGTCACCAACGACCACCCTCTCCACCTCCAGATGACAAAGTCAGCTCATATACTTTTTCACTGATTTAATACAATGGAAATTTACAAATTCAACGTTTCTATTGTTCACTGAAATGTAAGAGGCCACCTGACTTTTACAGACAAATAATTTCCTGGTAGCCATGTTGTCACAGATGCACACCATAAAATTACTACATCCCTGGTTCAGCTGAAGCCAGGGACATTTGTTGCATGTCATCTCCTTCTCTCGTCAATCTCCACCATCTTCTATCAATAAAGGTTAAATCACCAAAAAATACAAAGAGCAAAGTGAGGAACATGTTGCAGTATAGTTTGCAAACTCTTTGTAATTTGAAGTTAAATGACAAAAACAGTCAGTGTCACTGGTATGCTCCTTTAATCCTGGATCTATTCAGCAGGAGTGGACTGTGGAGAGCTCACCCTTTCATTAGTAATTAAGTGCTGTTGTCATGCTGTGACGTAATGAGTTTACCCTGGCCATCCATCCTGTGACACCGAGGGCTCCTCCCACTGAATCACACACCAGGAAGCAGCACATTATCTACTCAGACAGATACATGTATGATAAATATTTAAATATTTACTGCCACACTGAGGAACCCACTCGTGTCATTCTGATGTCGCTTTAAAGAAAAGAGCTGACTCCTTGTTTTCGGTGCACGCTGGATGTACTCTGCGGCAGACACATGTTGTAGCAGTTGTTGCCGGCGATATATCGGGGCCCTCTGACTGTACAGGTCTCCCATGGCTCTCTCCCCAGGACTGTGAAAACATCTGTCACGGCGGCTGCCATTTTCCTCTGTGGTCAGAGCGTCAGGTGAAGGTGCTGCCTGCTAGCCTCATGACATGGTACACATGGGTACCTCCAACAACAGTGCTCATTAACAGGCAAATGGAGCAGGAGCCCCAGCAAATTGAGCAGCGTTTCGCCAGGATCGGCCCTGCCAGATTGTTCAGATAGCCAAAGTGACATCACCAAGTGCCAGCCCCCTTTGCCCCCACCCCCCTCCAAAAAAATTAACATCCCTAATCATCTGCCAGGCTAAACATTATTCTTCATGATTCAGATCAGCCATGCTTGCCCTCCACTCACAGAGTATCTCTCCTCTCTCTGGGCCAAAAGCAGCCAGCCTTGGACTGATTGCTCAGCCTTTTGTGCCCTTCGTTTGTGAGAATGGCAAATCGATTCGAAAATCATCAGCCATGAGCGGCTCTCATGCAGAGCTGGGCGCGTGAGTGTTGCAGATATGAAATGGAAATCAGGAAAACAGAAAGTGAGGGGCCCCTGTGTTTTTGGATAAAGTGTCACTGAGAAATAAACCCACAAATAAGTTTGGTTTTTGTGCATAAGAAATAAATAACTTTAACATGACTCCACCATAATTCAAAACACAGGATTAATTTTAAATTTAAATTTAAATACAGGGCCTAAACACTACATAACAAATCTATTATTAAAATAGGTTATCAGTTATTCTGTTTCCTGATGCTTTTAAAGACTTGTTCCTATAAGTAAACATGTAATTTCAATTAGGATCAACCAAAATCTAGGGCTGTATTCTAACAATTTACTTTCAATTGAATTTTGGCAGATGTGTCGTAAAGCTGCTGGATTTCGGACGCAATTGTCTCCCCGTCCTCTACCACCGAATATATCTGCAGTCCATTGCAATCCATTTTGCAAGGGAGCTAGTTGGTCAGTTACAAGTAGACTTACTCAGTTTGAACGTCTGGTTGGCTGCTAGCGTTAGCATCAGAGGCTGTGCTAGCTCAGACCTCATGGTTCACTGCTAAATACTTTGATGATGATATTTCAGATTTGACATACTCGGATGGTACGGAAATTTGGTGCTCCTATCAACAGTTTCATCTGAACGTTCCATTCACGGAGCCAAGCAGCGTCGTCTTGTCTGCCAATGACACAACGGGTCAAAGGGCATGACGGAACATGATCAATCAGCGTTAATTTTTTACCACATTGTTTTTTCTGTGATTAATTAATTGAAATGAATGTGTTATTTTGGCAGCCCTACCAGAAACACATAAAAAGTTGTATTTTTTTCTTTTTCTGTGAACTGAACTCAAGTGTATGTGGGATGACTGCTGGTAAAGTGGGACACGTTATGATAATTTACCTCATTTGTTTTTTATACATGATCCAAATGTCTATTCTAAATAGCTCAAGAGCACTGCGGCACTATACAGAAGAAAAAAGGGATAATTTTCTTCACCTTATGTGGATTTAAAAGTATTGGAAATGTCCGACTGTCTGAGCCTGTACCCCCATCTTGTTTTTGACATCTTTTTATGGCACACTTTGTTTTATTTATCGATTTATTCATTTTTGGCAATTTATGAAAAATGTTTGTCACTGGTTGGGTGTTTTTTTTCTTTTTTTGTTTTTAAATTTTAAACACTAGTGGGGTGAAACGATCCAGAAACCCACACTTAAAACACATGACGTGTTCTGTAATCACAACCAGTAGAATTTACAAAGTGTCTTTTATATACGCATCCTGTTATATTCGATACCCCCATTCTTATGACTCTTGACCACTCTTCTTTCAGATACATTAATATCAGGGCCCAGTCTGTTACAAAAACCTCCAGAGTTCCTCTCAGCACATGTGATAATCCCTCCAATGGTATGATACACATACGTTTTACATACCACATCATAATATCAGGGGGCTCTTCATCCACTGGTTAGGTGTTAAGTAAATCCTTGTCAAAATATCAGGGTCACATTAAAGGGAGCTCAGGTCCTCCATTTTAATGACTTGAATGGTTTAACAATATGTTGTTGGCAAACTGTGACAGCGTCAAAGTTGCATTAAGAAAACAGAAAAAGATCAATATGAATGGTGTGTTTTAAAATTCTGATTCACTATTACATCCTATAACAAAATATAGAACAATTACAAACTAACATTTTTTATAACCTTAACATCATTCACTTCAAAGCCCTGAGTCATTTTACTCTCCATCATGGTTCACTGCCAGGTTGTTGGATGTGATGTTCTACACCCCTGGAAGTGATGTCATACCTACAGGACATGATTATGATGTTTTTATTGTATAGATAGAGATGATAAGGGTTAACAGTCCCACAGTGTTTACTTTAAATATAAAAACAATAAGGATTAGGTCATTAGTTTAGTCTAACATCTTGATTTTTGAGTAATTTAATAATGTTACTCTGATGTTAATTTCTAAATTTCTGAATGATCTAATGTTATCTGCACAGGTATTTTTCCAATATTCTCATCTAATATCAATATTATATTAGATCACTGGAGAAATACAGTGTGTTTTACACAGGCGCGTCACGTCGGTTTCATTTTAAATGGGAGGGACACATATGAAACGGGATTTTGAGCCCATCTTCAGGAAATTTTAAGCGTCATGCTGTTAGTTTTCTGCATTCTAGTGATTTTTTAAGCTCCAATTTGTGCTTTTTTTGCATCATTTTATTGCGGAAATGTCTTTAGTTTCATTAAAATAAAAGTCCTCTGCTAATTTCATGTTTTATTTAGGGGGCGGCAAATGCACACTTTTTAATATACTGAGGGGGATCTGTCCCCTGCATCCCAATAGAAATCTTCGCCTGTGGTTTTGCAAGATTTTGCCAAAATTGCCATCTGAGGAGGAGCTCTGCATTTGCTCTGGTGACGAATATTGTGAGTCTATAAGTCGAGCTCAAACTGAAAATAAGGAGCATCTCTTTTGTAAGAACGTTGTGCCCGAGATAACCCCTAAAATGTGACCCTCCCAAAAAAGTGAACTCTGAGAAGAAAGCCCAACAAGAACAGAAGAGAAAGGAAGCTTGGCATATCTAATTAATTACCTCATATTACGATGTTTGTTTACAGAAATGAAGTGCTACAAGAGGCCTGATGTTAATTAATTTAAAGTGTACTTCCCCCCTCACTCCCCACAATGTGTTGATGACTGCTGCTGAGGTACTTTCATGGCAGGTAAACCTATGTCTCATTGGATTTCCATCAATGGCTCTGAGGTGTGTATGGAACAAAAGCTTGCCACACAGATTAGGGAGAGTGTTAACATGATTGCTGATTAATAACGCCAATTAGAGTTCACAGCAAGGCGACGAGAAGAGCAGATCAGCGCCATTATGACAAGAGCAAGCAAGATGGTCTGAACTGAAGAATCTCAGCGTACATAAACCAGCTCGGCCGCAGCGTCTCGTGACACGTTTCTAACGTCCAAAGGTTGAAAGACGACAAAAACATGTTAACTGCTTCATCGAGGACTATCACCCAGCATAGTTACAGTCCTCCAGCTGTATTTTTAGATTTTGCAGAGCACTGTAAAGGAGTAAGAAGTGCTTATCCATGTGTCCTGTTGACTTTTTTTGTTGCCACTTTATCAGTGTGTCTGGGAGTGAGGCGCAGGGCTGCACACACAGTATAACCAGAGTCTCAGGAGGTCCCTCTCTGGACAATGATGTATTTAAGCCCCTCCAGAGGTCAGATGGACTCTGTCCAGAACATCACCTGCAATCAATAGTGTTGGTAAACCAGGCACAACTGAGCAGACATGGAGGGTCCTCTTCTAAACACACTGTGAGGGAACCGCATGGGCCATTGCACTGCTAAAACTGTGAGAAGAATGGCTTGACGTGCTGCTACTTAAGCACCGGGCGACTGAGGGAGGACTTATTTATACAGGGCTCCACTGGCACACTGTTGTAACATTTCCCCCCAAAAACTGGGCTGCGGAAAATCTTTTGATCCGACTGAAAGAATCAAATAAACAGCATCATATGAATATAAGCAGAAGACGTATTAATGCTCTTTTTTGAATGCCACAGCAAGGTCAAGTCTGTTTTTTATAAATAAAAGGATTGTTTTACAGGCAGGAGAGTCTGCAATCAAAGAGAAAAGATTAAACAGGCTGCAAAAAACAAAATCTGGATCTGCGTCTGGGGATCAAACTGAGACTCATAAGCTAGGTGAACCAATCATTCACTTCGCAAACATTTGGGTAACAGGTATCATTTGGTGGGGGTCAAAAGCATTCAAGTTTGGGGCATATTTCACGTATGATGTTTTTCCAACACATTCTCACCCCGACCTCGTCACATATTGACGTTTGGTCATGGACTTTCCACGTCCAGATGTGACATGAAAGGTACCCTGGGTGTGTTGGTTGTTGACTTTCTGGGACACCGTGTCAAGTTCTGCCTGTTACATGCATTGTCTTCTTTCAAAATACACGTCCGTTTTCACAGGAAGTTTAACGTTTACATACAGTCTCTTTCAAAATAAATGCACTACGTCGGTACAATACTGCGAATTAATATCTTTTTTTTCCATCCAACAACAAAAACATGGTTAGGTTTAGGAAAAAAGAACAGGGTTTAGCTTTAGAATCTTATGGGACGTGCACACTGATCTTCCAGGTGAAAGTTGGTACTTGTTGGACCAATCCACCACCCCTCCTGCCCGCCCCACTCGGACTTTCACCGCCTTAACTTTCGTTCTTGTCCCACTGCGTTTCCACCTGACGCTGCCGAGCAACGTTAAACTGCAATGGTGCTCAGCCGTGTATCATGCTAACGTTAAAGGACGACTTTTTTCAGTTTCTGACGCTGCAAGTCACTGCCCATTTGCCGGATTTCAACGACTTTGGAGTGACGCTGGGTTGGTTTTCCAATTCAAATCATAATTTTGCAAGTCATGAAAGTCAAAGTTCATCATAGTTTTGTTGTAGTACCATTTAGTTTTATGTGAAACCTCAACCCTAAGAAGCCTATTTTCATAGTGGCCAACGGTGGAATTACAACTTCCAAAAGACTTTTTCCCATAGATTTACATTGTGAAAGAGACGTCTGTAAATCAGTGGCTAAATTTTTTTTAAAGAAAAACTGACTTTCACCTGGGAGAGCTGTGTTCACATCCCATGAGATTCTAAAGCCAAAACCTGTTTTTTTTTCTAAACCTAACCATGTGTTTTTGTTGCCTTAACCCAACCACGTACGTTAGTTGTGCATGAGAACAGCCTGTCCATGGTAAACCCAAAATAAACCACTACGTCGTCGGTACAACATTGCAAATTGACATTTTTTTCCTCCAACAACAAACGCACGTGGTCACGTTTAGCCAACACATGCATGTACTTGGGTTTAGGAAAAAAGAACAGGGTTTGGCTTTACAGTCTCACAGGACGTGAACACCGGCTCCCGGGTGAAAGTCTGTGGTTGCTGGACCCATCATCCACCCCTGCCACCGCCCTACTCAGACTTCTGCCACGTTAACTTTCGTTGTTGTCTCACTGCATTTCCTCTCGACGCTGCTGGGCACCGTTGGACAATAGTGGCAACTGGCAGTGTATCACGCTGACATGAAAGGACGGCTTTATTCATCGGTGTCTAACGGCAGCAGCAGTTTTCGATGACTTGGAGTAAGACCGGGATGACCAGAAGTAGACAGACTATACCTCTATTGCACTGAATCTGAGAGCTGCTACCTCAATTTCGTTGTACTCGTACAATGACAATAAAGAGATTCTGATTCTGAAGTTCATCGTTAAAAAAAGAATCACAGAGCTCTTGACGACAGTCGTGTGCAGATTTTATTTTCTTCTTCTTTTCTTTGTTCTTTCATAGTTCCGTTTACTGATCTTTGCGATATTGGCGGTTTGGTTGAGTAACAAATACATCTCCCATGTGCTCAGATCTTTCTCCTGAGCAATCCTTTCCAATAGTGGCCCGGATTCAATCATGTGTCTACGAACTTGAGCCCCCCAAAAAAACAATGAATGCAGAGGCACCGAGTGTCAACTGCAAGTGGGTTTTGAAGAATTGGCATAGTCATTTAGGCAGCACCTCACATCCTTCACAAACAAATGAAGCCCCCAGCGCTTCAAAGTGAGATTGATCTCCTTTTGAGACTCGGCACAGAACACTGGGATTCTGAATATTGAGAAAGGTGGCTCTCTCCATGGAAACCCAGTGTAAGCCCGCCCTTCCCCCCATCCCATCCTCCACTGGAGTGATGTAGAGAAAAGGGACCCGGCGGAGTTTTCAACTTCATCAATATTCACTCATTCATCGTGAATCCTGGCAGCAGATCCTCGACTGTATTACTGGATGGATGTTCTCCTTTGTCACTGCGAGGACTGTCTGAAATGGAATTTTAAATTAGAATAGAACAATTCCCAATTTTTATGGACTCCGGTCACAGCCATATATATCACTTAATGATGGAAAACTTTTCAATTTTCCCGTGTAGGTCTTTGGCACAATCCAGCCATTAAATAGGTCAGGGATGAATGTGCATAGTTTACTCTCAATTCTACAAAAGAGATGGGAAACCCTGTGTTATGTTGATAAAGCAGCTTATTTGAAAAAGCATAATCAATAAGAGAAAAAACAAATTACCTCACTGCCTGTTTCTTTTACTTAAAAACTTCCCTTTGAATAAAAACTCTAGTGAAATAATAAAATCAGCTGTTGACAAAGATGTTTCCCGCAGGTTTAAAAGCCAGTGAACCCAGTAAGTGAACGGATCATAGCTGGTCACCCTCGCCCTTAATGACCCATGTCCGCATGGGTCACAACATCTGCAAAAGCCTGTGACAGAGACACAGCGACGAACTCTTTTACGTGGCACGCTGTCAATACGTGTTGAAATTTGGTTATTGCGTGATTAGCATGACAAACTGCCCGCAGTGTAATTAGATTAGTGTTCGTACAGATCAGTGTGAGAAAAGAGGGGTCTTTCTTTTGATTTTTAGGGTTGTAAGCGTCCAAAAATGACCATACTTTCTCAAGATGTGGGTGGATAGATGAATATGACAAACCAGCCATAGGTGTAGATTTCAAGGGGGGATGCAGGGGACACGCTCCCCTCAATATTTAGAACAAGTACGATAAAAACATGGAAGTAGTGGCAAAAAATAAGACATTTACACCATGAATTGATGCTTAAAAATCACCAGAATGCAAGAAATTCAGTGTTTGACGCTCAAAATGTTCTTGTTGAGGACGCCCAACCTCCCTACACCCTTGAAACCAGCAATGTGTTTCCTGTTTACATTATTTTAGATATATATGTATAAATAAAAGCTGACACGCTATCTCACGCTTAATGTTTTATCATCAAAAACAATGCAATTGACTTTTTTTTGTTAATTATTCCCTCATGTATTTCAAATCCTTCAAATCCTGATTAAATGTTCTTTTAATCACTCGACTCGAAACCTGAATTAATTACAAATCTGCTACAAAAAAAAAAAAAAAAAAAGTGTGTTTTGTCATAAAAATGTTAATTACCAGGGGGTACTGACCTCCCTTTTGGCGTTGTGTATCCCCAGCTGAGGACAGGGCGTTTGTCCACTGTCGCCACTTAATGACGGTAATATTAAACACTCACAGAATGTTGTCGCGCTTTTGTCTTCATTCATATCAAAATGAAGTTCTTGGAGGCCCACATTTATCAATCACGGCAGGGCTCCAGCTGTTCGCGAGTCTTTGGCCTGGCTTCAACAGCCGGGCTTACAAATTGTCTCTGAATAGCGTCGAGCAAGGCCCCTTCAACCCCCTTTTGTCACTGTCTCCTGACAAATGCTCCTCGGCTGCCTCTCCCAGACACATGCCTCCTTCCTACCTTCTGCTCTGTGCTATCAGATGGCCTGCTTTGCATTCTCGCATGGCTCACTATGAGCTGCTTTATCTCCGCGGCTGCTGGAAGCCCAGCATCAGACGGGGTTGTATCACACTCACAGTTATGGTTTGTATCCACAATGCCAAATGCCTTTTTTCCCTCTTTGGCTTTCAACTGGGATAATTATGCAAAAGCTTTGTGCTGCTTTCTCATTTAGCAAATACGCTTCCTGTGAACTCTGTGCATGCTTATGTTTACATTGTTGTGACGTGAAGTTGCCTTGTAGGGATCCTTCTGCTAGTAAGAGCAAAACACAGTTGAGAAAAAGCATCGTCATCTTCTACATGACAAAAAATACGTTGACTTTTAAAAGGTTGAGAAGCTCCATTCTACAAATATAAATCAGGTCGAACTGAGATTGTTTACCGTCTGCTTAAATTTGTCTATTTGTAAATGCAAGTTGATCAAACATGGGTCATTTAATTAGGTCATTTTAAAGAGTTCAGAGAGCTGATCAATGTGGATATTCCAGAATGTGACTTTATTTGTCAGTCTACTCTTTACTTTTTAGTCTTGTTTGGGTTCCCATTGACTTCCACTAAGTGCTTGTTAGTCTTTATATATATATATATATATATATATATATATAAAGACTAACAATTTAAATATTTTATGAAAGAAGGAAGAAGCAGAACAAATCAAACATGAACAACAGAAATATAAAACATATGATATGCAAAACAAAATAGTTATGTTTTTTCTGAAAAAAAAAATGCATTTATACGTTTGCATTTCTGTTATTTATTTTATCCTTTCTTTCTTTCTTTCTTTCTTTCTTTCTTTCTTTCTTTCTTTCTTTCTTTCTTTTAATTCTCTTTCATTTTTAATTTTTCATTTAGGTTTCCATTTACCTCGACTAAGTGTCTTTCTGGGGTCCGCATAGAAAAATAAACAACAATTTGAACATTAAATGAAAGAAGGAAAAAGTAAAGCAAACTAAAGGTAAATAACTGGAAAATAAGTTAACCGATTTCACAAAATAAAAATGTTTTGATTTTTTTTTTGTTCTTGAAAACCAATTCCATTTATAAATTTACATTACATATGTTATTTCTGTTAGTCTTCTTCTTCATTTAATTTCTCTATGATTTTGTTATTCTTTTTTGTGTCCTCATGACTTCCACTAAGTTTTTCTTGGTCATCCTGGGGTCCACATTGAAAAACACTTAAAAAATTTAACCAAAAAAAAAGAGGAAAATCAAAAAAATCAATCACGAACAACAGAAATATTAGTCAAACAAAACAATCTCTCTCTCTCTCTCTCTCTCTCTCTCTCTCTCTCTCTCTCTCTCTCTCTCTCTCTCTCTATGTATATATATATATATATATATTTCTGAAAAACAAATGCATTTAAACATTTGCATCATTTCTGTTATTTCTGTTAGTCTCTGTCTATTGATTCATTCATTTTAATTGTCTTTAAATTTGTATTCTTTGTTTTGGGCTCCCATTGACGTACACTAAGTGTTTGTTGGTCTTTCTGGAGTCCACATAGAAAAATAAACAACAATTTGAACATTTAATGAAAGAAGGAAAAGGCATAACAAACCAACATAAACAACAAAAATATAAGTCATATGATTACGACTGTTAGTCTTCATCATCTTCTTCTTCACTGCTGCTACCTCTTTTTCTTTACTAAGACTACACCTTCCACTTCTTCACCTTCTTCTTCTTTTAATTTCTCTAGGATTTTTAAATTTTTATTTGGGTCCCCATTGACCTCCACTAACTTTTTCTTGGTCTCCCTGGGGACCACATTGAAAATAAATAACAATTCAAAGATGTAATGAAACAAACCAAACATGAGCAATATAGAAATATTGTATAAGTCAACTGACTTCACAAAATAAAATCATTGTGTTCATACATTTGCATCATTTCTTTTATTCGTTTATTTATTTTAAATGTCTTGGGTTCCCATTGACTTCCACTAAGTGTTTGTTGGTCCTCCTGGGGTCCACATTGAAAAATAAACATTTTAAAACATTTAGTGACAGATTTTCACAGGAATTACAAAGAACATTGTTGTCAAATCAAATGATCTTAAAATAGAAAACACATTTTCTCTCTGATGGGCTTGAATCATCAGTTTTCTGTTGGCAGTGTGTCTGCAGTCTGATGCTGTTTTCTGAAAGAATTCAAAATTAACAGTATGGGATTTTTGGAAATGACAAAGAGCATAGTGTAAAAGCCATAGCTAGATCATATGTTCCCAGGTGACAAGCTAACACTGTCGAGAGGCTCACAACTCAAACAAAGAACTGACAGATCAAATGTCAGCGCCCACAGGTACAGTGTGTGTTTATTAGTATCTTAAAACTAAGAGAAAGAACATGCATGTCGAGAGATAAATCACATGGGGGAACATATAAAGACAAATCAGTCATCGACAAGAAAAGCTTTGTTCTTTCTCTGCCCTCAGCATCAGTTAGAGCTGTCAAACACCGACTGCCCTCAGCTGACCGACAGCCAGCACTGAACCTACATGTTGAACCATCTGTCAGACTCTCAAAAAACTCCCGCTGACAGAGACCGACTGAGACTGACAAGCTACAAGTGCCTCCAACTGCTGCTCACTAGCACTTTGTACCTGACAGCAGTGTTTTAGCCTCGAGTGATTTGGTGTTGAAGGACAGGCAGAGCTACAGTTGGTATAAAAGTTGTTATTAAAGTTAAAAGCAGGACACCTCAGTCTCTGAAGTCAGTTTGCCAAAGGCTGGTGGAGGACCGAAACAGTAACAGGAGTTTCTTTCCAATTATTATGTTTGGATTATTCTGTGGCAGCTCTCGATTCACACAAAACCTTCACGCAGTCTTTATATAAAATATGTTAAAAAGGCATTTGTTGTATTTTTACAGTGTACTGATAAAATAAATCCAGATAAGGGCAAAATTCCCTCATTAATTGCTCTTTAATCATTATGATTGTGGCCTAAAATGTCTGTACTTGCTGTGTCTTTTCCAAAAACCTGCTGTTTAAAGTTATTATATGACAAAATGCTATAAATGAAAGTAATAAAAGACATTAGAGATGCAGTTTTTTCAAAAATCGTATTCTTAATAACATAATATGAGCGGTTATATAGTCTTGTTAGAGTAAAAACTACTCTAGGAATTTCAGGACAGCCTTGTTTGTTTGCATTTCTGTTGCTAACAGCTAGCCTGTGCAGTTTGCTAGCCAGGAAATGCGCTTTTTAATTTTACTCTCAAAGGGCACCATTGTGCTTTCTCTCATGCCTGTAGCCTCCAGCAAACTTATTTTTCAAATTAAAGATGATACAGTTTTAGTAACTTTATAAACAGTCAGAGGCTTGGTCACTGCCGGCCTGTAGGCTACGGTTAGCTAATAACAAATGTAGACGTACATTTATTCTTGTAAATGTGGTGTTTAAAGACACTGTAGTCTAAGTTCACACTAGAAAACTTTCAAAGTCGTCAGATCGTGGCTCGAGTCCTGAAGTCGTGGATTTGACTAATTGGTGACAGGGGTCACACACTAAGAACTTTCAGCAGGAGGAATCATTAATGAGTATTTGTGATTCATGAGTCGACCCACAACCTATATGTCGAGTGGGGAAAGGTAAACTTGGAATATATCAGATTTGGGTGGGCGGGTCAAAAAGTGAAAAAGCAGCATTCGAAGTAAGTTATAAATAACTTTCAAAAACATTGCATGCAATAGTCCACCTTCCACCTTCTCTTCCCCATCTCTTTGTCTCCCTCTCCTTCCCCCTCAAACACACATACACACTCCTTGTCCCTGTTCTCAATCTGTGTCTTGTGCTGTCATTGATTGTAGCTTGCCAGCAAGGTCCCTGACAGGTCCAGATATTTACCCTGCTAGATATATAAAGCCCCGTTTCCACCAAGCAGTACAGTTCACTTCAGTTTGGTTCGCTTTTTTTTCCGTTTCCACTGTGAAAAGTTGTGGATGGTACCAGTGGAATCATTCCATACCGTCCCCATGTTTGGTCCCCCCTCTGTTGGGGTACCTAGCACACAGATCTGGTACTAAAAGGTGGAGCTGTGAACACTGCAGTCTGTTGATTGGTCAATAGAGGACGGTCACTCTGCTCAGGGCTGAGTTGTGGCTGGTTTTGAGGCTCATGTAACCACTGTTCATACTGTGGAGAGTTTTATTAGTAAACTGTAACTATAAAATGAAAGGATGTTTTGCTGCCTCTTGCAGCAGCTGGAGTCTGAGAAAAAATAACTTAATTCACTGGGCTGACTGCTGGAGACTTTTAAGGTGGAACACATTTGTGCAATCACCAAGGATTCTTTGAATCTGATCTTTTTTGCGGAAAATATCTAACAAATATTACTGGCAAACTGATAAAAAGGAGTTTCCAGAGGATTTTAGTCTGTAAAGCTTTAGATTATTAGGGGAAATTTTCTCTGACATGATATATATATATATAAATATATACAGACAGGTTTACCCTGAACCCATTTTCCTCTGTGTTCCTTCAGAGGTCCTGGCCTTGAAATGCAGCTCCACTAAACTACTCAGTCTGTACAAAATTCATTGCAAAGAAATGCTGCATCATGTCAGAAATGGAGGCATTTACCAGCCGATAAAAAATGAAATTGTCATCTGAGAACGAATGAAATGTTCAGTTTGTCTTTTGTATCCATTTCAGAGGAAATAATTAAGACAGATGGGCAGATGAATTAGCTGTCCTCCAAGGTCAAACGCTGATTGCCTTATTACTCTATTATTTCACTCTGGTGGAACTATTACCACTGACACTTTTTCATGATATTTCGTACATCCAGAGAGTGAGAGAGATACAAATTGATTGTTTGGCGGCCAAATCAGTCATAGTCATCTTCGGCGGATGGATTAATGGCTTTGATGGCTGTTGCAGGTTGAAGCTGGGAGACTGGCTGGAGACAAGAGAGATTGGTTTGAACCCCAGGGAGCTGAATAGATGTGGGTTGCGTGTAAGGTTGCTTGGGTTTGTTTTCAAGGGAGGGGCCGGTGAAAAATGTGTGTGGTGGAGTTTGGCGCGTCCTCGGGATGCACTTTTGTTCCTTTGCTATTACAAGTGATTGACTACCATGTTCACGCTTTCCCAATGTGCGTCAACCAGACTCCCTGCTCCCATACTTAAGATGTCATCTTTAATATCTGGCTGTTTAACTCTGTGGAGTCTGAGAGCATGTTTCAAAGAACGTTTCTGTTGTTGTATCTGTTTTGGTTTTTCGTATGTGTTTTTAAATTGGCATTGTTTCTGAAGCTGCAGCACATTTCCTGTAATAAAAATGTTGCTTGCCCTAGGTCTGGTTGAGGATGAGAGGCTGTCAGTGAATGGTTTGTTGGGTGCAGTCAAATCTACTTAAGAAGCAAAAGTAAAAGTCCTGACTGCGAATACTTGTTCCTGTTAGAGTAGTATTGATGCAACATATCCTCATACAACAATGCGTCTACCTATTAGTGCCCAACTAATGGGTGCCCCTGCTGGTGACGGCAGGTTCAGGACATTCATCACACGATCGCACAACCCGGTCTCACTCCGAAGCCGTCGAAATCCAGAACTTGGGCAGTGACTTGCGGCGTCAGACACTGATGAAAAAAGCTGTCCTTTAACGTCAACGTGACACATGGCCGATAGCCGTTACGGAAACGCAGCGGGACGAGAACGAAAGTCTAGGCAGCAAAAGAGCGAGTACGGCGGATGGGAAGGGATGGTGGATGGGTCCAACAAACACGGACTTTCACCCAGGAGAGTGGTGTTCATGTCCTGTACGATTATAAAGCCAAACCATGTTATTTTTTCCTAACCATGTGCATTAGTTGATGTACCGACGTAGTGCGTTTATTTTAAAAGACACTGAATGTAAACAGTACATTTCCTATGAAAATGGAAGTGTAAGACAATGCATGTAACCTTTCACATTGTGTCTGGACGTGGGAAGTCCATGACCAAACATTGATATGTGACGAGGTTGGAGTGAGAATGTGTTGGATCGCATGTCTCCATGGTGACATGAATTACTGGCTTATAATTAGGCAGGTTATACAAATTCTGGTGCATTATTTGTCTTAGGTATACATACCAACAGAGCATGACAACAGCTTCAGTGATTGTTCATTCAACAATAATGATAACCTACCAAATTAGGGATACAAAAATAGTACAACCAGACATTATTCATTTTCAGATGACATTGCATGTCCCTTTACAGGTTTAGAAATCAACAAAATTGCTTTAAAACATGTTTTCAGTGTTTTGGAGATACCAGAAGGTGATTTTTTTTTAACTCATCTCATGTTTAAGGTAGAATCTGAACCTGTGAAATAATTAGTAATTCCAGCTTCCAGATAAATGCAATGGAGCAAAAAGTACAATATTTCGCAACAGTGCATTCTTTAAGCACATGTACTTATGACTTCCTATCTCTGATGAAGTTGTAAAGTATCATAGACTTTCTCTTCTTGTAGCCGAGGCAATTATAGTTTATCTCCTCAAAGAATCTCAGAATCTGGTGAAATTATTCATCTCCACCTTGTAATTCCAAATATTTGTTGCAAGCACTTGATTGGGGTCATTGCCTCAGTACTGTATCAGGGGAACAAGGAGTCCCATAATGATTTATTACCAGCCCAGCTGCACATATTATTATGAAATGAGTTTATTAGTTTTAAAGCTAGCAGTAATGTGCTTTTGCTTTAGGGGAGCAGGCATGGGTGACGAGAGCCTGCATTAACCACTTGACGTGAAGGCTCCATTGTACTACATGTATCCCTAATTTGGTTCAGTACCGTGACATCATGCACATTGCAAAACAACTCAGCTGTGCTACATGATTGTATGAGTTGGAATAGCGAGTGGATTTTGCATTGTTTCCTGTCATGTCAAGTGCTTTTCCGTGTAATTCGCTCTCTTTATCTGCAGGCTTCTGAAGCTTTACAAGATTTGCACAGGTCTATTATCAGAAATGAAAGTTTTCCAATAGAGAAGTGCAGCATGTGGCTCCTCACTTCTTGTTTTCATAGTCACAGGAGAATAATAACTAAACAAGAATGTTGTTACTCTGTAATGGGAGGGAGACAAAATGGTTTCTCTCACCATTATCAACTCCATTTCTTCCTCCCATTCCTTCTGATGATCAATTAGATCTTAATGGATAGCCTGCTGTGCTCCGAGATGATGACCACCATGTTTTTTTGTGTTGAACTAAGTAAATGACAAAAACCATACACAGCAGCCGGCAGAACAGAACCGAGCATCCCGTTCAAATCTGTATATGTTTCAGTCATTGATTACATCATTTTAAATGTGTCGTTGTCGGATTTGTTTGTTATGTTGGAATCATTTGTTTCCACTGTTGGCTGGTGTTTAAAATGAACGTTAACTTCTTGAGCCTTAATGAAAGTTTCTATACCAGTAAATCCTTTATGGCTCGCAGTGTCGCTGTCTGCTGAGCTTTGTCTTTAAGTCAAAATGACTTTTTGTGTATGGGATGATATAACTGTATAAATGTAAAATATTGAAATTGACAAAGACGATGGAATAGACTCGTTTTGACATATTTGTGGAAACAGTGCAGCGTCTGGATGGGCAGCAGCACTCCATAGTCTCTGTACTGTTGTAGGACATGTGGCCCTTTATTGGCTAATGTTCAACATATGGGCGCATATATCTTCCTGTTGATTTTGTATTTCACTAAATAAGCAGAAGCTTTCGAGCTGGGCTAATTCCCCACCACATAGAAAAAGCCAGTCAGCCTAGCTTGATAACATTAGCACTGAATCCCACTAGACGGTGCTTTTGGTTCATGGTACTTAAACACCTGCTGAGCTGACCAACCCCGTTTCCTTGAAATTACAACTAAATTGTTGTCCCAGTAACACTGTGGTGACAAATGTAAATGCTGGCTAGGTTATTAGTTGGGTTTAGACTAGTGGCTCCCAACTGGTCCAGCCACAGGGTCCAGATTTCTCCTTAGTCATTAGTTCCAGGTCCACACAGTTTATTACATTCAGCTTCATGCTGGTGTTTGGACATGTCCTCGAGCTAGTTTGCTGTCTCTGTCAAGTAGCTGTCCATTAGTCACTCACTCCTGTCTCTGTCAAGTAGCTGTCCATTAGTCACTCACTCTACAGCAGGAAACAGCACTTCAAAATAAGAGCTATGTGCCAGAAATTCACTGTACTTAAAAATAAACAATGTTTTTCACTTGCAGTCCATTCAGAATGGGCCCGGGAACCACTTGTGGACCGCGGCCCACCAGTTGGGAACAACTGGTTTAGACAACAAAAGTTAAATGTAAATAACATGTTGGGCTTTTTCTATATTAAACCACACCAGAATCACGGAGTCATGTGAGCTCAAATCACAGATGGAACTTAATAACCACTAACACTGTTGGACTCCATATTGGTTCATTTTCTGTACGTCCAGCTTGTTCTCATTCCAAACTTGTCTAATACTGCCACTTTGTCAGTGATTTCAGTGTCAGACATGACACAAAAAGGCACCTTTCAAGGCAGTATGATACGCTGCTGTGTGACATCAACTTATAATGCTGCCTGGTGGCGAAAGGTGCATCAGTTTGAAACGCTGCCTGTAACAAGGTAGTCTCGCTCACCAGACCTTTCTCAAGAAAAGAAAGGTCTGGCTGGGCCGACTCTCACTTTAAGATTGGAGAAAAAAACGCCCCGGCTGCTTGTATTTCTTTCAACCAATCACAATCGTTCTGGGCGGTGCCACAGCAACGGTGCGCTTGCAAAAATATTGCCGGGGGAAACAGGTTTTGGTGTAACATGCCCACAAAAATATCGCCTACAGGACGCGAACCATGGCAGAAAAATGGCTACATCCCCGCAAGATCAAACACCGCAAAAGTTAGTAAAGGATGTGTTGAAAACTGCAACTGGAGGTGGTAGGGCGGGACTTCAGTGGGTGGCTCGTTCCGCCCAATGAGAGGCTGATCTATGCAGCAAACTTCAGCCCACTCAGACTAGTAACAAGGTAATGTGAGGAGCTGGATATTGCCTATAGGGCAGACGGGAGGGGATATGGATAGGTTAAATAAACCTAGGACTTTCACCCGGGAGCCCGCTGATCACATTCTCTGTAAGTGTTCAGCCAAATCATGATGTTTTTATCTAGACCTAACCATGTGCTTTTGTTCACAAGGAAATAACGTAAATACAGGGTGTTTTATGCACTTTATGCGACTCTCTAGACATCTAGCAAGCAGAAACTGTACACAATGCATGTTACAAGCATGAATTGAAACGATGTACTGGAACGTCAACAACAGATGCAGGAGGATACCTAGCATGTCATATGTAGACATGAAAGTCCACTGACCAAGCGGGATGAGAACGCATTGGTGTCTGTTGGAACTGAAGTGAGACTGTGAAACATTTTCAGTGCCCACCCACATGTATATTAAACCAAATTACAGTACTGACATTGTCGCCACCACTGCAGAAAAACAAATAAAACCTAATTTTATTCTTTTTTGCTGTTACAAAATGGACCAAATTAGTGCACAAGCCACATAACTTTTTTTTTTTTTTAACCTGTCTGCATTGGTCTTCGTAGCTTAGCGCCACGAAAGGGTGTAAGCTTCTTATGAAGATTGATGCACTGTTAATCTTGCAGTCAAGTATTTTATACCTATACTTGTGCGTGGTTGTGACCGTCACCCACCCTCCCTGGAGACTAGCCTATCAGCCTTTATTGGAAAAACTTCCTAATATGAGCCAGAGAGGGCCGTGATACACCAAAGTGTGTCAAGGGGAAAGTAAGGAACAAGCAGGGGGGATTGAGGGGCAGGTGCTTAAGTCCTGAGTTATATAGCGACAGTGCACAAGCCACATAACAAGGATGTATTTACTAGTATGTTTGCAAAAAAGAATTTTATTTTGTATTTTTTTCCAGCTGGAGACAATGCACCCATTTTTGAATTGTATTATTTAGTTTACTGCCATTTTATTATTGTTAAAAGGTAAAATATTAAGTGGATATTTTTCAGTAGAATCTAAGACTAATAAAGTGAGTTTTAAGCATCCTTACTGCCTTTTTAGATCAAAATGGACTCATAACTGGACATCTGTCTTCATAATAGAATATAACAGTATAACATGGTGTTTCAGTCCTATTCTCATTTCAACACAAATGGCAAGTCCCTGTTTCAAATGACAGCCCCATTAGTAGGATAAATATTCTGAGTGAAAGCAGCTAAAACCACCAATATTCACCTGATAACCCGGCACACATTAAGAGTCCTGCTCCTCTCATAACGCTAAGTCCCCGCACACTGCCTCTGACACAAAAGCCTGATCAACATCCAAGGCTGCCGCTTGTCAGCCGAGGAATATATAAAGATAAATGATATTATGTTAAATTCCACTTAATGACAAATTTTTAATTTTCTGAACATGGTCATTTTCTGGCTAGTGAATCAAGTGTAAGGAGCTAATTACGTGAGGATCTGAGCAAAAATAACTCCTCATTTTCAGGGATAATGGAAGAGAAATGTTGTAGATTAATGGCACTATTTATCTTTTTTAAATTTCTATCTTTCTCTGGTGATGGCTGTGCTCCCCAAGGAAAATATTCATAAAATGAAATTGAAGTCGTAACTTAATAGGTTATTAAAATTTTTGAGTGCATATCACTTCTCTTTTCGCAGCGCTGTAAATTTAAATTGAAGTTTGTGGCGTTCAGAGTCACCAGTGGAGTTTTTTTTTTTCTTTTTTCATGATGGCACAATAGAGGAGGAACATGTATCTTTGTCAGGAGGTATTTGCTATTCTAATTTTATGGCAGGCCAGATTATCAAAAAGGAATGTCACAGTGTTGGCTGCTGACAACACCTCAGCCTTCAGCCATGTGTTTCCATTAGGGGCCCCGGGCCGTCCAGGGGTTTGTTCCCTCTATTATTTTCCATTTCAGTCTTTTATCTTGATTTAAAGTGAGGCTTGCTGAATATTCTCCCCCCCTCACCCCTGCCATTCGATTCCCCTTTTAGGAACTGAGAAATGCTACACTGTGTAAGGTTTCACAAGAGGGACCGGCGCTCTCTGGGGAGGTGATGTAGATCGGTTCAAGGTGGAATAACTATCTTTAGCCATGCAGCGTGTTTGGAAATGCAGACAGGAGGGACAGAGTACCTGGAAGGAACCTGCAGCAGAGTGTTTCTCTCAAGGTCGTAGGGCAAACCTCTTCCTCTTAGCCAACTTTATGATATGTTTTTTTTTTACTGAATGCATCCTGGTTATTATAGGGCACACCACGGTCCAATAAATTTGTCTCAGTTATTGGTCAACAACAATGAAGCTGTTTTTTTATTTGGTTTTCAGAGGCAAAGTTTTATGTCTTTGTCTTATTACAGCTTCGTTTCTGAACACTGTGGATGAACTCTTGTGTCTAGTTGACATTGGCGTTACTTACTGTTGTATGTGTAAGAACTATAAGACAAAATGCCAAACAAAAGCAAACCTGGGGTTGGCTTTTACTTTCACTTTTGCTGGCGAGTGAGTTTGCGAACAGTATCCCGCCATCTTGCCTAGTGTACCTTAAAATATACATATAATTCAAATCCGACTAAAATACAAAATGTAGAAAAGTATTGAAGTGGTCTTTATATATTTTAATGTTCAAGAGCACATTATTTCCCTCCCACTGTCTGCGCCTCCAACACCTGTATTCACCCTGTGTCTGAGAAGGCTCTGTTTCATGCCTGTCCCTTTAGGCCCCCTCCCGAAAAAGTTGGCTCTGATTGGTCAGCGTTCCCCAATCTTCTGCATTTTCACTTGAAAATCATCAATAAAACCTTCCAAACCAAAATCTTCACGACTGTTTGTGTTCCAGCAGGAATATGAACTGAAATCAGGGAGAAATTAACAACATCAGCAACCAAGATTACATGTTTCCTTGACGTTAGCATGTTGCTACATGTAGCAGTGTTTGTAATGTGATCACTTTGCGTGCCTAATCTTTATGAACAGATTCTGAATGTGTATGCAGAATCTGTAGGCAACGGTACAAGATTTTGGTTCTGGATTCTGTTTGTAGTCAAGTAGTATTGACCAGTCACGTTAAGAAGCAGAATGCATTGGCCAAAATGCAGTCACGGAACCAATCGACTATCCTCTGACAACAGCGTTGCTTTTTAATAGTTTTTTCAAATGAATCTGCGTTCATATGCAGATTACAGAACAGCTGTAATGTTGACGGGACCTGTCTCTTCTGATCCAACTGTAAACAATGAGCGACGCACGAAAGAGAAAGTCTTGGACGGAATATCTGCTGTTACACCGGATCTCACAAAATATTGGCCCTTGCCCCAAGAGGCTATATCATCGTCAGACAATAGCTGATGGGTTCTGAGATTGTAACGTGCCTGGGGCAGATGATCCAACACATTCTCACTCCAACCTCGTCACATATTGACGTTTGGTCATTGACTTTCTACGTCCACATACAACGTGCAAGGCACCCTGGGTGCGTTGGTTGTTGATGTTCTGGGACGGCATGACTGTTACATGCATTGTCTTCTTTCAAGATACACTTCTGTTTTCACAGGAAATTTAACATTTACATACAGTCTCTTTCAAAATAAACGCATTAAGTCGAATTGGCTTTTTTTCCCCTCCAACAGTTAACGCACATGGTTGGGTTTAGGCAACAAAAACGTGGTTGGTTTTAGGAAAAAAGAACAGGGTTTGGCCACATCATCTTACAGGACACAAACACTGCTCTCCTGGGTGAAAGTCGGTGTTTGCTGGACCCATCCACCACCACTCCCACTCACCCTAATCAGGCTTTCGTTGCCTTAACTTTTATCGTTGCCCTGCCGTGTTTCCCCCGATGCTGCCAGCCGCCGTTAAACTGTAACAGTGAATGGCCACGTATCATACCGACGTTAAATGACAGCTTTTTTCATAGGTTTCTGAGGCCGGAAGTCACTGCCCAAGTGCCGGATTTCAACAACTTTGGAATAAAACCGCGTTGGATGACCATATAATAAGAAATCTGTCACAATCTGACATCAGCGTGTCCCAAAAGAGAAAAAAAAAGTCTAAAATGATTACTTCACATACATTTACATTATTATTTGAAGCTTTGGCCACCACAACATGAACAGCTGACATTGTAACATTATATATACATGGCAGACAATAAGGAAAAGCAATATAGGTTACCTTTTTGTTGTTTTATACGTCAGGTGGACTGTGCATGAACAAATTTATCTTCCTGTTGTTTGCCAAAAAGTCATTCACAGACTAAGACATTTCCAGTATGTTGTCCCATATACATTATAGTACAAAAGTAATTATGCAGTTGAACTCTTTCAGACACGTACAAACTGTTGCAAAACTCCAATACTAGAAATAGTGCTGCGGAAAAAATACTGCGAACACCACATCCAAAAATAACATTTTTAAACAGTAATTGCATATTTTCACATATATTAAATATGTAACACTTTTCAGTAACAGATGTGGAGGTCACTTGTACAGTAACAATAGCTGTTTTAGTGCAATTATTCTCTTAAATTGTCCGTAATTATACATCCAAGTCATTTAGTAGCAACTAGATTGAATATGTGACAGCTAACCAGCATGCTATAACCTCATAAATGAAACTTAAAGTGTTTTTCTGCCACAGTAAAATACAGTTCCAGTGTCCACGTCTTCTTATGAAATCCTGTATTTCTTTACATACTCCTCCAGCCTGGATGCAGGCTCTTAATTGCGTATCTACGGGCAGTTATGAAGCACTAATAGTTTTTGTGGAGTCAGAGGGCGAGCAGAAGACAAGAACTGGGGCTTATTATATCGTCTGACTGCTTCAAGACAAACTGGAGCGTAGGGATGCTCCAAAACACTCAGCCTGCACAAAAAGCCGAGCTGGAGCGCCTGTCAGTCAATCATCCTCTCCAGGAGAGTCATATTACTTACAGTCTGAGAAATTGTGATACGGAGGTCTCCAGTTGGTTTGAAATTAATAACATTTTGTTCCCCCGTTTCAAAAACGGACACAGTGCAAATTTATCATTTCTCAGGCAAGGGGCTCTGTAGCATCCCCTTAAGGATCCTTTCTTCTTTTTTTCCTTTTTTCAGTTTCTATTTAGAAATTCTGCGAGCTCAAAAACCTCAAAGTATAACATATAGGAATGCTCATACAATCCTGACCTGTTTATGCGGTATAAAGTTGATAGGCTGTCAAGCCCCCAGCGAAAAGGCCCAGAATGAAGCGAGCTATCCTTTAAATTGCCGGGGTGATATTTGCAGATAATAAAAGAAATAAATCAGACAATGGGGCTGAATATTTCATTTGTTATCCATATTCCTTATGGGCAAAAAAATGATACAGAAATGTAAAAACAGCAATTCCACTTTACCCCCTCTGGAATTGTAACACTTGAGATGCTGTTTTCACGTCTGAAGACAAAGTGCATGCTTTCCCTCGGCCTGCAACAGATAAATCTAATAGGCAGCCAGAATTACTGGTTGTAATGTTGTGTAGTCTTAACCTAGTCTGCTCTTTCACTATTTTTATTTCTGTCAATCTCTCAAAATAATGGATACTCTGCAGAAAGAGCTGAGGACTGCTTTCTATTTATGGATTTATAGAATGTAGCACAAGGCCAAAAAGAGGTTAGACGACAGGACGACTCTGAATATAACGTTTTACCTGATTTCTTTTGTGTAAAGTGTGTCTGATGCAGGGCTGTTATCACCTATTTAACACTGAGGGGGACCTTTTTCAATCGTCAAGGGGGGTCTGGGGGGAACAGGTATACTGACCATCTTAGAGCATTTTAAACAAAAATCTTAGGTCACGGATTCTAAAAGTTTTGATGACTGACATTTCAGGGAGCCAGCATATGATTAAGCGCTGCACAGGAGACATGCACACACTATGACTTTTTTATGAGTCTTTTATGATATAGTGTGACTTTTTTTGGACCTTTTTATCACCTACTAACGGGGTTGCAGTAACGAATTACAAGCACGCACATGAGTTAAAAATCAGGTTTTTTCGAAGAATGATGTTTCTTTTTTTACACTGTACTTCTACTCTTTACTTGGGTATATTTATGAGCCAGTAATCTACTTTTTACTTCACTACATTTGCTGTTTATACCTTCCTTACAACTAGTCCTCTCTAAATGCAGGGATTGAGTGTAGGTGGGGAAGAGCTCACAAGAAGTACCTCTACTGTAGATGCCAAGTTACCACCTGCCTGGAAGAAAAAGAAGCACCATCACCACATCTTTTGACCATGATGCGATCACGATGGAGCAAAACCTAAACGAGAGGCAGCTGCCAGCGACAGTCCCTGAACATATGCGGACACACTTTAATACCAAAATCTAAAAAAGACCCAGTTACGCAATGAAGTGCTTGCTTTGCTCCCTGAACAACACTGAGATGTCTGCTTTTAAAACTCGTCAAGCACAGTGAAGTAAGATTCACAAAGTGTATGTGAAACTGTAGTTGGCTAGCTAACATTAGCTATGTTATGATGTTGTGAGGAAGCAGTGGACAGAGACTGTTCATATCTCAGTTATTTAGGCTGTCATTTGTTTGATTAGCCTAAAAATAGGGCTGATTTTTAATTTTTTTTTACCAGCCCTCACATCCTAAAAATATTAACATGGAAAGTAACTTGTACTTTGAGTAATTTACAACGTAAGCCAACGTATTATTATATTCTAGTTTTTCACTTTTTCATCAGTTTAAAAAAAAGTAATATAGAGGGACAGTACAGTGTTTGACATCGATTGCACCAACTCCAAGCGGCAACCTCTGAGGCCTCAAAATGAAGCCAATGCAGAACCAGAAACTGCAGTTCCTCTAATGGCCACTTGAGGCTGGCTCCAAAACAGAGTAAACCCCCTTAGCCCTCCATGTTAAAATGCCCAACTTTACAGTAGAAACGAACATGTTTACAACCTTGTATTAAAACAGTTTTGGTTTTCCATGGCTAATTTCAACATCTATGACTACTGTACATTTCATTAGCGTAACGACTTTTCAGTTATGTAACGACTCGCGGTTGCTGCAGGCTGCGGGACAAATCCACCCGTCACTCCTCCACAGCTCCAACCTTTCGTCCAAATATGGTCACTTCCGGCTCTAAAAAACAAAGATGGTGATGTCCGAAATACCAAACTCACAGTCCACACACCAATGGGTAACGTCACGGTAGCTTAGTCCATTATTTAAACAGTGTTGTTAACTCACAGCAGTTGAGCAACAACTTCTGCTGGAGTACGGCTACACCACTTGGACAAACTACATGTAGAACTGCAGTACACTGTATTATTAAAACCGGTAGCAACAAGGGAGTAGGTTTTGTTTCAAATTTGGGGAAGGCACATGTGAAACAGGGCCCAAACCGGTCCTCCGCTAGAATATTTTAAGCATCAAACACTTAATTTTCTGCATTCTGGTGATTTTTGTTGCACCAATTTGTGCCTTTTCTGCATCGATTTATGTTGTAAATGTCTTTAATTCCGTCTAAAATAAGCGTCCTCTGCTATTTTGTAATGTTTTTACTCAGGTGGACAAATGCACATCCCAAAATCGACACCTATAGGTAGTAATAATGGTCATTTGTTCAGTTTATTTGTGATTATGGTTATATTTGCTAATGATTATTTTGGACAGCTTTGTGTTGTTGCCTGTTGTAGCATACTGACTTTTTTCCTATGTTATTTACCAATATTTTGGGGGTGACGTTTTGAGCATATTTGAATAATGGGGGGATGTTTCCCACCTAATATACGTTATAATTAGCCCAGGCTTAATGAAAAGTGTATATAGTGTGCAAATTTATACTGATCCATTTATACACACCTACTCAGCTGTTTTTTAATTTCAATAATAGGTATAATTTCTTGTAATATTAAAAAGCTTTAGTTTAAAACACTGAAACATACATGAAAATCGTATGTAAGTCACTTCCCCACTTTAGAGCGCAGCTTGTATTAACACCCGTTTGCTGAGTCTGTGCCTCCATTGTTAACCCAATCTAATTTAACCCCATTATCACATTAATAAGATGTTTTTCACCCTGTGAGTCCCACACTGAGAAACACAGTGCCCTGCTGCTGCTGCTGCTGCTGCTGTGTGATGAGTCTTTTGCTACGCGAGGCCCAGAGCACATCGCTCATCACCAAAGCCGCTGTACATTATGCTTCTGAGATGACACCTCAGACCTCCCACAACCCCTGGGTGAGATTTCCTCCCCTCTGCAGTGCCACTTTAATCTTTATTTCGTCATGTCCGTCCTCCCCGACCTCTAATATACTGTCTCATTTCTTCTTTGCCCATTTTCTGCTAATTCACCACCATCTGCCTTAGCATCTGTTTGAAGGGAGAAACAGGGGGGAAAAAATCTCCAGGAAAAAGTCTCTTCTTTCTTCTTCTTCTTCTTCTAACTTTCTCTCTTGCTCATTGTGTCTCCCGCCGTCTTTGTCAGAGCCAAAGTCTCCGCCCCTCTCTGTCTTCCTTTTTCGCATAAGCCTCCTCAAACCCTTTTTAAGTCTAATGCTACATGTAAACCTCGGACCTGCTTCCTCTCTTGTTCACGGAGGCCCCCCAAAGACGACGAAAAAAAAAACAGGAGGAGGGAGTGAGGGTAAGGGTGGGGGTCATATCCTTTCCATGTCCAACCGCTTAGTCAATAACCACTGTCAACAGGAGTGCACAAAAGATCAGAAAAGTGCAATTGTAATTTTCGGACAATGGCAGGGAGCTCTCATAAGGCCGGGCTGAAAAAGGGACACCACCTCCCCTGTGCCCCTCCGCCTCCCCATCTCCTCTCTCCTCCCTGTCCTCTTTGAGCGTCGCTGACAATAGGGAAGCCTGCTGCATTGCCGGGGAGAGCCACGGGATCACCTCAGTCAGCCTGCGGATTACAGACATTCTTTGGCAGGGCCAGTGTTGCTGCGGAGAGCCCGGGTCCTCGTGGGCCCTCAGAGGCTGCAGCACTGCCTCGGGCCCCCCCTGCCTCCCCACCTCCCTTCCTTTTTTGTATTGTGTTCACATGTTTGACAGACACAGAGCCCATAATAATCTCTTTCCCGCAGGGACCTGCACCATTTGTTTGGCAGACCCTACAAACAGTTCCAATCCCTTTTCTCCCTGCCTTGTCTTCGCTGTTGTAGCCCATCGCCGTCATCTAATTAATGCAGCCTCCCTTTTCATCTCCACTTCCTGTTCATTGTTTGATCCTCTCCCCCCCCTCCTCTCTTAAGTCTCAGATTTAAAAGTCACTGCCTCCGCTGGTTATCGTACCATATTTGAGTGGCTGGGGGATTAAAAAGGTGTCTTTTCTGTGGATTATGGCTTTCTTACATATTCATTGTTTTACCGTCACTTCTCTTAATATCCTCGGAAATGTAGTTAAAGAGGTCAGGATTCATTTTAAACAGAGTAAAAAGGATTAACCAGTTCATGCTTGGCCTTTTATTTGAGGCGGCTTCATGTGATTTAATTTGCAACTAATTGTGTACTTTTACATTGTTCATGAAATTAGCATTTTAATTAGGATATCCCAAGAGACATAGTTATATTCTGGGGCTATATGCCTGAAACAGAGTAGATATCTGTTACATAATGATATATTCAGAGTGATTACCAGGACAACAAGACACTGAAACAACAGCATTAATAGAAAGGTGTTCATAAATAGTGCAGGGCTGGATTTAAAAATAGGTCACGAGTCTGAATGCCTCAAGAGTTTTTGAGCTTTGAGAACGTTCTTAACATGGTATTTTTCACACTTTGTGTTTTCATGTAGCTACTCATATACATTTAAGCTCCATATCAGATCCCTTGGTGACATATTTTGGGGGCTTTATGGCCTAAAAACGTAAATGTAAGAATACTGACTGACATATCTGAGTCAGACCTAACTTTGCAATTTTGTTGTTCATAAGTAAGAATGTAAACCAGGGGTATATCATCTGGGCAGACAAATGTTTTGGGGGCCCAATAAAATTCTGGAAAATGGGACCTCAGAGGTCGCTCATATTGGCAAATTTTGGATACTCACTTAGTTAGGACAGTCAGCTAGCTACGTGTAACTGTCAAACATACGTTAGGTGTAATGGTCAGCGCAGTGAAATAAGCATACCTCTCTAGTCACCAGAAATGAAAAGCGACATCAGGGGGTGTTGAGGGCCTTGATGGGTTTCTATGTCTGGGCCCCCCAGAGTTTAGGATCGCCACTGATGTAAACTCCTCCATATTCTATCAATGTCCCAAATTACTAGCAGTAATACATCGGCCCTCTGTTAGTAATGTTAAAAAAATGCACATGCAAAAGACAGAAACTATCTTTGAATTGTGCCTGAAATCATGAGAACCAATAACTTGATTCATGAGACGTTCAGTGTGCTGTTAGATGTCTTCAATGTGCATGCAGAAGGTCCAGGGAACCCTAAGGTTCTCCTTAAGATGACAAAACTGGTAACAGAAAAGAAATGTGAGCTGGAATAAAAGGTGTATTAAAAGCCTTTATGTAGTCTGTCATATAAATGGTTTTACAAGTGGTGTCAACGTCACAATCAGAATTGGAATCCAGTTTATTGCTGAGTAGGTTTTCACAAACAAGGGATTTGCTGTGATGTTTTGGTGCATAATTCAATTCAATTCAATTCAATTCAATTCAATTCAATTCAATTCAATTCAATTCAATTCAAAGAACTTTATTTTTCCGTTAGGAACTTCGTCTGTGAAGAGCGACAGTGCATATTAAACAAAATAAATACAAACAGATAAAAACAACAACAGTATAAACAAGAAAGATAAATATAGAATTGAACAAAATTACAATAAATGTATTTATTAAAAGCACTATTTAATACTATTTAAATACTATTTTAGATGTGTACACTGTAAGGGTTTAAAATGAAAGAGCTCTGTGCAAAAACATTCTCAAGCAGGGTGTAAAACATAAGGCCCACGAGCCAGAACTGACCCACTGGATGACCTTGCACACCCACAGTAATACTGATGCAAGTGAAGGCTGAGAGGTGTCATTTCTCAGGAGCAAGTTAAACAGCAAGAAGCCTATCTCATGTAAAATGAGATTTATTATTGAAATAACAAGGAACACTTACTGTGGTCATATTTAAAGATATTAAACATTGTGCAAAACAATGTCAGCCAACAGCTTCAGTACAAAATAGTTTGTATCAAACTTTTAACTACTTAAAACTAGTGGAGCCCTTTAGCCAGTGGCGTAAGATGACGAGCCCTAGTGCGAGTTACTTGTTATAAGGTGCACATACACCACTGGCAACTGTTTATAAATAAGTGAAAAAAAATTATTCTTATTTAGGGAGCTTTGCTTCTTTTCCCCTCCGTTTGGTTCTCTCTTATCCTTTTACTACTAACAGGTATTACACTGGAAGTAAACATTGATCGATTGACCTCTTCACACTTAAATTATGTTTATTATAGAACATCTAAATATCACACTCATACTCTGCAGTCATTTCAAGTAATTTCCATTGTAAATGGGGGAGACCAGGGTTGGTTGGCACACAGCTACTGGTCCTTGGAAGGTCACAAAAATTCGAGCACCAAAATGTTTGCTTTCTCGACTTACACTCATCCACTATGTTAAAACATTTGAAAGCCTAACTTTTTGGTGAGAGTAACATTTCAGTTTGATAGTATCACAAAACTGCGTTAGATAGAGTGATTAAAAAAGTGTTACTTCTACTTAATAGAATAGAGAATCAGCTTCAATTTGATATAAGATTTAAGTATGTGATGAATGATGGTGGCTGGCTCATATAAGTTTATCACAAAGTTGGGTCAAATGTGAGCAGAGTTGGCTGACACTTTAAGAGTTGTAGCCATAACTGTATTTTGAGAGATTGAAACTATTTTTAAAGATTAATAACAATGCTTATAATGCTAGTTAATTATCATTATTCTGAATGGTCAGTGGTGAAAGTAACTAAACATTTCTACTGATAAATTGCTTAAAATGTTGCTTTTAAACATGGATGGATACTCTATTAAATATTCATGTTCCTCATTTTTTTGTTTTAATTAAATGTTCTTTTTAAAAAAAACAAAACATTTTGGCACAAATACACAACATGACTTTAATCACAAATCACCTAGTTTTAGAAAACATTTGTGTACATTAAAACATATTTATTTACAGCCAAGACCTTAACCTTTAATTTTCCGCTGGTTAGAGTATTCTAACATAAATTATATTTGAGAAATATGTATAAGAGTGAAACGCGTGCCAACCAACCCCGGTCTCCCCTACACCAGAAAGTTTTCCAAGACAGCACTACTCTGTTTTGAACTTTGTTGTGCCTTTTTAATGCTTGTAGCTTTTTACTGTACTCTAAATGTATAGCATGAGTTTAAGGACGGCTGTTACCTTTAATGATACAGACAGAGAAGCATCTCCATATGGAATGATATACAGTGCAGCGTTTACACACCCATAGCAACCTATTTATGACCTCTCCCTCTGAGAAAGAGAGATTTGAGGAGCTATAATTGGTTCTCCTCACATGTATTCTCCCCAGTGTGCGCCCTGCTCTCTCCACAGGGAGCACTTTGATGATAACTTGCTGCATTACACGCTAACTTTTCGACAATGGCTACACGCTCTATCTTTATTGCCCCGACTCCTAATGGCTATCTTGAAGTGCTGCCTCTGGCAATCCGGTCGCAAATAAATAGAAGCTGACACAGTAATTTACTCAAATCTTCTCTACAGTTTTGCCCCCATTCTCCCTCCAGAGATTACCCCTGTAACAACAATTATTTCAAATGTCATTGATTCCTGCCTGCAGGGCACAGACAAAATGAACATAGAATCTTTTCACATGGTCAAAATTAAAATATTTAGGGGCTTTCTGAGAACAGAGAGGGTCTCACGTGGTGGACAACAAATGTAACCATTGCTTGGTTGAGTTTGTGTTCTGGATCAGACATAAAATCAGCTGTTTTCTTCACCAAATGACTATTAACCTTTATCTAATAGGGGCAATGGCTCTCATTTAGAGAGGAGACCCAGCGGAGGACATATAATTCCCTTTCAGTGGAGTCTTGTCAGCTCAGTGCACTAAACAAGATGAACACATGGCCATAGTGCTGCTGTCTAGTTGAACAATCCTGCCCCTGCACGAGACATGCAACTCATATTTCCACCTTTTCAAAATAAATTATCCTCTCAACACGACTCAAAATCCAGCTGATAAAAATAAGATCAATTCACAATTACAGCTGTTTGACTCCCATCCTTGTGTTTGTACATGCGTGTGTGCATGTGTGTTGGAGTAGCTAGGGGGGTCAGGAAAACGTTTGTGGCTCATTTCCTTGTTTCATGTTGTTGTGCAAGGCGCAGCTCAGTGGAGGGGATCTTAACATGTCACAGTGTCATGCCAGTGTCCCTGTCTGGTTCTACATGACCTCTCTCACCCTCTGCTCTCCTCTCCACGGACTCTGCTTGGCCAGACACACCAGATAATGTAATAAAGATATTTCTGCTCCAATAGGAAATAAAGAAGGTGCCCTTGTGTGACCGACTGGTATTGAACTGTGCTCTTCTTCTGACCTGAGCTAACCGAACTCTGCGAGGTTGTGGATGGAGCTACAGTACAAGATAGTGAGGTACAGTATGATCTGCTCATTGTAAAATATTAAAGAAAGTACTTAGAGAGCGTATATCTTCACTAGGACTGCAGAAACATGTTATTTCAATTGTAGAAAAAGTTTCAAAATGTTTGATTAGCAACTGGATACTGAGTCCAATCCTGCTAATCGGCTAAAAGCAGCCATTTTGTTAAAACACGAAAACAACAAGACAGTGTTAATCTATCAAGTTGAAGCAGCACCACCTGTAGATGTCATTTGGTTTCGTTTGCAGAGTTATAAAGTGTCAGTTAATGTCAAAAAAAGGTCACACTCACAAGAATTTGGCAACTGATTGCATGTAAATGGCATGCCTTTTCAGGGCATATACCCTTAAGGACACTGAGGGAATTTTGAGGGTTTTGAGAGATAAAAAAGGTTTTGACCTTTTCAGACTTTTTGCTTTCTCCACGCACATTAAAAGTATGTGAAGTTGTGCCAGAAAGACCTATTTTTTGAGTTTCCGCAACCTGGAGAGACTTCGAACTCCACATTTTTTTTACCATTTTAGTTTTATTCATTTGAACATATTAATTCTATTCAAAAATACAGATGATACAGAGGTGATATAAGAGGATTCACAGTCAATAAATGAAAAATAAAACAAAAGGAGAAAAAGGAAAACGCCCATCTTAAAAGAAACAACCCCAGCACTTAAAAAATTCTCAGATAAACACATGTATACATATACCCACATACATACACATCCTGTCCACTACTTTTTACTGTCTCTGAGATGTTGCACCTTCAATATAAACCAGAAAAAAGTGTCTGGCTAGTTTTGCTGATTTATCCTGGTGATCATATTTTCAATGGCATCTGTCATGAGTCTGAGCCACTCTGCAAACTCTGGCCTGCTGTATGTGGACTCTTCCAGTTGTGTAGAATAAGCCTGGCTGCTACAGTAAAACCTGTTACTGGGACGCTGTGTCAAGTTCTACCTGTTACATGTATTGTCTTCTTTCAAAATAAACTTCTGTTTTCACTGGAAATTTATTGTTGACATACAGTCTCTTTCAGAATAAAAGCACCATGTCGGTACAACTCTGCAAATTGACATTTTTTTTCCTAATGCGTGTGGTTGGGTTTCGGCTACAAGACCACATGGTTGTGTTCAGGTAAAAAGAACAGGGTTTGCCTTTATACTCATACGGGACGTGAACACCGCTCTCCCCGGTGAAAGTTGGGGTTTGTTGGAGCCATCTACCAACCCTCCCACCCAACCCACTTTCGTTGCCTTAACCTTTGCTCTTGTCCCGCCATGTTTCCCCCACCGCCGCCGCCGAGCGCCATTAAACTACAACAGCGACCGGCTGCATATCATTCAACAATGAAAGGACGGCTTTTTTCATTGGTGTCTGACACCGGAAGTCACTGCCCAAGCACCAGATTTCGATGACATCGGAGTGGGACTGGGCTGGCTGTTTTTGGTCCGAACACCCAGTTATACACTAGTCTAACATGATTCACTGAGCCTACTTATGTTTCATTCATTGAGGGTTTTCCTTCAATTTGTCACCTGTCTGTTGATGCAGTGTGTATTTATGAAATTTAAGGAAGCTTGGATGAAATTTGTAGGAGAAAACAAACAAATAAATAAACAAAAAACAAGTGTTTCCAGTGAAACATTACCTCAACTCTTCATGGTTTAGGCCTCATGAATCAATACGAATGAAAATGCCACTTATTCCTTTGCCCACAACCTCACCAAATGTCAGGATAGTTTTTGTGATATCCGAGCTAACTTTATTGACAAACCAATGAGATCAGAAACAAAACCTTACATCACAAGAGCAAATAATAAACAGCCCTCATTCTGCGAGTTAAGCAAAACATAAAACACCATAATTACTCAAGTTTTATATCAAAGCACTCAAATTAACACCATCATCAACACCATCATGAATATCTGCAGATATTCAGCAGCGTTGATGTAGTGAATACGACCTGCAGTATGTGATGATCAGTTTCAGATGAAGCAGTCTAACAACCTCTCTACGATTATTGTCCCTTACAGCTATTGTCTATCAAACACAACATTCGGCTGTGATGAGCCCTGAAGCACACCCAGAACTGTCCCAGATTGCTCAATAGTCAGCTTCTGGCCCAGTTTGTTGATTAGTTAGCCTCTTTCACATAAACACTCACTCACACAGACAGACACACAAATGAGAATTACACCCATGGGACACAATGATTCTATCATACTTTAGCTAAACATAGACTGGGAATTAGTTGACTGGATAATCAATTTGACAGAGTGCCTCGGCAATAAGTGAGTGAAATGCACAGACAGTGCATGTCGGATAAGCCTGTGTAAGTCTAACATTTGTCACACAGATCACACGTGTAATCTGCATGAAGAAAGAGCCTGGAAACTTTTAAATTATATATAAACCAACCTTTTTTGCCCCCTCCAGAAACAAACCTGAGCAGGTCTGGTATTTGTGTTCATGCAGGAGAAAAGATCACACTGTTTTTGTTCCCTCAAACCATGAAGACTTTTGTTCATCCAGTTTTGCTTTGACTATTGATTATTTTGTTGTAAAACGTCCACATTGTAAAAATGATCCCAATAAAAGTTCTCAGAGAAATCAATGTGTGTTAACAGTACTGTATGTCTTGTAGCAGTCTATATGTCTATATTTTTTGAGGCAAAAAAAAAAAAATCTGTGGGCATGGTGTCAGCATTTTAACTGCAAAGCAGATAAGCACTAAACACCTCTAAAAGTGAATGACTTCTGAATAATTACTACCTATAACCTCTGCTCTCAAGGGAGCCATTCAGTGAGCCCAGATGGCCACCAAAATAGGATTTAGGTGCCAAATTGACAACATTACTCACACAGGGATTATCAATTACCTAAATATCAATTTCAGTATAATCTCACTGAATAGGAGGAAGGAAGGTGTCTTGGAGGAGGTGGTGGTGTGGTGACTGTCTTCATATTTCACAGTGGCATCGTGGCAGTTTATCACTATATATGTTTCTATATATACGAGGGTCTACAATTTTGTAAGTAATCATATAAATGACACATGGTGGCACAACAATACCTCAGCTTTCAGAGCATGTTTCAGCTATATAACGTTAAATATATGAACACTGTACACAGCAGAGGTGGAATAAGTACTCAGATCTTGTGCTCATGTGAAAGCAGCAATATCAGAGTGTAGAAATAATCTGTTACAAGTAAAAGTTATGTACTTAAACCCTTTGTAGAGGGACAGAAGTAGGACCTGCAGTCTTCCTTTCTTTACGAAATCTTTGTCTCAGTCATCTACATAATGGGATAAGGTTAAATCACATATTATTCTTGTTGTGACTCTTGTACTCTTTATGAATCTTGCTTTTTTTTTTATCTATGTAATTTTGTGTAAATTTATTATGCATTTTGTGAGTGCTGAGCGAACCTGAAGAAGCCACAGGCGAAACACATTGTTCGCTCGTAATAAAGTCACAGTGATTCAGTTGAGTGTGCAGTGGTTTATGTTTATGACTTCATGTATTCAAATGTTTACTTATGTAAAAGTACAAAAGTATTGGCTTTAATATATTTAAAGTATCACAAGAAAATGCATAAGTGTCCATTTCAAAATAATGTATTGGATAACAGCTTCTGATGGATTCATGTGTGCATCAGGCTAATTCCAACTACTTTACATACTTAATCTGTGTAGTCTGTGAATTTGCCCCCAGGGATCAGTACAGTTTGATCTAAATCCGTATATTTCAGCATTATTTATTTGTTAATTATAGTTTGTATTAATCTGAATCTGCAAAGCAACTATAACTAAAGTTGTCAAATAAATGTAGTGGAGCAAAAAGAAAAATATTCGCCTTTGAACTGCTGTGAAGTAGTAGCAGAAAATGGAAATACTGCGTACAACCATCTCAAAATTGACCATTTCAAATACAGTACTTGAGTAAATGTACTTAGTTACTTTACAACAACCTAAGCAGCATGGGCGGACTCTAAGCATGCACGTATGGAACGTCAAGTGCGCACTGTGGTTGTGGTGAAAAATTAGGGTAATGGTGTTTTACATAAAGAGCGGATAAACAGCACCTCAATTTGTTATACTACCAAAATATTAAGAGACTCTCATTTTTAGACAGTGCTAGCTAAGCGGACGTTAGCCCAAAGCGTTAGCTAGCGTCGTATCTCGTTAGCTTTAAACCGTTAGCTTTAGCATTAGCCTACTGGGTAAAAGTCCTGGAAATCCTGTACTCGTCTACAAACGTTTGAATCGTTGTGGGGATAATTTAGCTAATCTGTTTTAAAAGAGCAATGTGGAACATAATTTTAACGCTAACTGTATTGAGCAAGATTTATGGAGACATTGCTATGAATTCATAAGTGTCAAAAATGTGCAATGCAAGGCTAAGTTATATGTTGAGTAATGTAAACCTAAAATGTATTTTTTTTTCGTTTTAGGCCGTGAAAGACAGCCTCATTCATACCCCAGGGATTAATGGTGAATTAATTCTGTCCAGTGAGTTCAAACCCAGAGCAGGAATACAACACAAATGGCCCCAGGGAGGTTTGAGTCGCTGCAACCTGCACATGGAGGACCTCCCTCCTGCCCTGACAAGATTTTACAAACCCCAGGTATGTAGATGATGTATACCATATGCATATATTTTATTACAGTACAGAGGAGGCAGTAAGACTAGGAATGTGATGCTTTATTCATATTATATCAGAATATGAAGGGTTTTTGGTGAGGGTGATGTGATTTAAAGATGATATGATAAATAAGAACCAAATTCAATACATATTGACTTACTCATTCACAAGAACAGGAGAAATCCTGTACTATGTAATGTAATCTGGTACAGCAGCCCTGCTATAAATCCTACTTTTGTGAAGCTTAAAACATAAAACTTTTGTGGAGTCTATCAGAAAGTGGTAATTTTAGAGGCCGTCAGTTGGTTATGATCTTTTTAATGTATACTTACGTCCATGTTACCTGGTCGGTCAATGTTTTCTCTGCATGATGTGAAGCAGATTCACAGACATAGTATATTAATGTGTCTAAGCATTATTTATTTATCCACATTAGCAGATGTGTAAATACTGGGGGCTTTAAATCCACCTGAGAGATGAGCTTAACATTTTTATGAATCGCTAAGAAGCCAATAGATGTATTGTATTCATGCTTTTGTCGCTTCACCATTCACGTGAAAGCTTTCACCTTACACATTGTTAATTCTCCATCAAATCTATAAAGTTTGGATGCATGTAATTAAGAAGTCAGGCAATGTAAATGAAACGTTTCAGTAAGTTTTCATGACAGTGATATATACTACATAGATCATCTTCACTTATTTTGAATTGCTAATTAATCAACATTATTTATTCAGGGGGAAAAAAGCAAACTTTGTAATTAGCACATGGCTTGATCTGTTGCAGCACACTCAGCAAGAATTAGGAACTTTGAATTTGATGTGGAAGTCTAAATAACTCATTAGCATTGTGATTTACTAAATGTTACATGAAGTCAGGCAAAAACAGTGCGGCTAATGCTTGACATGTGGACGATTATATTAGTCAGTAAATTAACAGACAAATTAATCTCTGGGCACATAATTCTATAATGTGGTGTGTGTGTGTGAGCACGGGCCTCTCTGTTTCAGGAGAGTAATATTTACATTCAATAATTAGTGACACTGTATGGCACCAGATAGCTTTGTTGTGCGTTTTGGTGACATTACATTTAATGCAAAGATGAACTGACAGCGTGAGTTCCCTTCTGTTTGACAGGATAAAACTAACAATCAGTCAGCTTTTCATAAGGCACGATTAATACAACAATGCGAAGGACTTCTGCAAGCAAAAATATGCTTCCTTTGTGGATGAGGCTCAACAGACAGAGATTTGGTCTAGTTTTCAAGCTGGACTGGTGCTTTGTAGCAGGCAGTGAGTGAGCACATTAATCTAATGCATCAGCAGGTCCACATTTGTTTTAATGCAAACTGAAGAGAAGAAACGCACTGCATCTCAAGGGAGAAGAAGCTTAAAATTTCAGTCTAATGATAATAGATGATAATGTTAATGAGTTGTCCAAACATAACAAATGGAATGAATTACTGCCTTAGAACCAAGTCTGTTTCATTAAAATACAATAAAAAGGAAAGATTAGTTTTATATGGGAAATAACTTTCCTCTTTTGCGTTATTGATGAGAGTAAGGGGAACATATCAAGGTTGGCTTGAGCCTCTGGTATTGATTGTATTAATAAAATATTGCTACTGTATAGCGTGGCCATTTTTCTTGGACGTGACATTGAGCTAAATCGAATTATTATTATCATGACTGCTGACCCCTCAATAGGCAACATGAGTCAACGCTGGTCAAAGTATTAAGTTTCAATGGCAGTCGTCTGTTTTTGGGAGGCAGGATTATCTACAGTAGGAACCCGCGTCCATTTGAAAGCAAGAGGTGACTGAAATACAGTAGATCATTTCTCCACCAAAACCACACACTTCCATCTGTCTTATCTTATTCCCCAAGTAATGTTCTTTCACTTTAATAAATTTTGTGGCGGGTCTGTGTTCATAGTAGTCAGGAACACTGGGATTATGTGCTGAGGCTACTCTCTCTCCGAGACGACCTTGTCTGTGTAACAGTACTGTTAGCCCTCGGCCTCGAGCAGTCAAACACACACTCAATCACCCCTGTAACCCTTGCAGTCAACAGCAGACTGTCGCAGGCCGTTTGCTACAATCTCAATTTGTATTTCGTCTCAGACTGTGATGACTTGACAGAGAAAAATAAGAGGATTTGTCTTGATCTTCAACTCTCCCTTGAGGAAGTAAGTCTTCACCTTGAAGTTTCGCAACTGCATGGCCACCTGCCTTCAACCGAATGCGTCCCTCCATCTGTTACAATTTGTGTTACTTTACAAACAGTAGGACAAGTACAATTATCCACAACCATTTACATTAAATGGACTCTGTTTTGTTTTCTCCAAAGGTCAAACATCAGGAACTCGGTGTGTTTAGGTGTATTGTGTACACTGTAAACTAAATGTTTGTTTTCAGTTAAAATAATATGTCGTATTTGCTATTAGCGTTAGGAACTGAACTCTGTCTTGGTATTTTGCCGTGCTGCATCGATACTGTACATGTCCTCGTCACAGTCTGGTACAGTCTTGCCCGTTTATAGGGGAAAATGCAAATTAAAAACATGCATCACAGAATAACCTATTTAAATAAACAAGTATAGATTATTTTGATTTTCAGTGAATTTGCTGAATATTTTAAACTAATTAGTAAATTGTTTAGTCTATGAAATGTCAGAGAATACTTAAAAAAATGGCCATTATAGAAATAGCGGCATGTTTGTGTTGTACTACTTCACCTAACCCCCATGTGGGTCTAACATGCTCAGAAAGAGTATATTTATTCCAACCAGAGAGAAATGATCCGATTAAGTGTTTACATAGTTATTAGGCGCTAATATTTTCCTATTGAAAGGATTAACTTGATTAAATGCACCTATAGTTTCCCAGAGCCCAAGATGACAGCCTCAGATTGCTTGTTTTGAGTCCAAAACTCAAGTATTTTCAATTTACAATGTTCTAACTTATAATAATATATAATGTAGCGACGGAAAAATTGCAAATCTTCAACTTTGAAAAGCTGGAAGTGGTGACTGGCATTTTTTTCCATGTAAAATTATGATTATCACACTTTCTGTTGTTCAACAAACAGATTGGTTTCAGCTCTAGTTTAGATATTTTTTTACAGAATCAGAGTGTTTTTAGTTTAGTTAACACAGTGTTGACTTTTTTAAGTTGACCGCACTTAGCTTTACAGTCATAGCAGCAGCCTGAAATGGTCGAGCAGTCCTCTGCCAAGCCTGCATCAGTAAACACTGCAAGCCTCTAACGGTGATGCACTGTAATGGCTCAGTCTTGAGCCTGGCCAGAACATCGCATGAGGTGCTAAACAGCAACTGGCTATAAATATAAGTGGTGAGCACTGCCAGTTGCACTCTTGCGGCTGAAATGAGCCCGATGATGGGAGCTTGAGAAAGAAAGGGGATATCAGCGGTCACTAAATCATTCTGTAATCAGCTCTCTATGCAGGATCATCCATGCATGTTCAACGCCCCATTCTGGAAGGCTCCAGCAACAGAATGCTCCAGCTGACCCCATCTGTACCCCATCTCGTTTTGCATTATCCCTAACCCATAAAAGTCCCATGCAGCACAAAAGAGTTAATGATTCCCTTTGTTTTGTTGTGGGGAACAGAACCAAAGCAAATGACAACAACAAATCCATCAAACTTAGCAGCAGTGAGCACATCAGCAGTTTTTGCCAGCCCACCAGAGGCCTAAAATGCACATATTGCACGCTGGCCCCCCAAGCAGCAGGCGGCCCTGGGACTCGCCAGCCCCTCGGTGGCCAGAGAGGACTTGATAAATGACTGGAGCAAACTTCTCTGTCACCAGTGAGGGAGGAGTCCCCCACAGTAAGCTACATCATCCTAACAGCATTATTCTTTTCATGCCCGTTGTCGATACAGCGTCCTGTGATTGGCGTCACGCTTTGCACAGGTTAATTGGAATCCTGAACTGGAAAACGGCGGGGGAAAAGTGCAGATATCGTCGCCCAGAGAATCACCATACGAAGACGACGAATATGTCTGTCGATTACAATCCATGACAAAGACATGAGACGCTAACAATGTTGAAGTACAGTTTGTACAAATGGTTAACAATGATTCCTTACATATGTTTTATTTGTAAATTACTATCAGTCTTGTATTTTTATATACTATTGTATCCTTACAAATATTTTGTAAGAAGCAATCTTTTAATATAAGTTTTCTCAAGAGCTGTTAATGACAGTACATAATATCTTGATCTCGATTAGGATTTTGGCTTGCCACTATTAAATGAACATGATTGACTATGATGTTAACATTTCACATGTGTACTCTGCTCATAGAAAATTCTGCTGCATATCAAATCAAGTGCTTCTAAAGCCCATGGCAGCTGTCATGCTCACAGTGGCAGCCTGTGAAAAACCTTCCTAAATGCTGCGGCTACCCTCAAAAGTAGAGCAGAACAGACGGGCATAACGAAAGTCAAATGTCTGGCGCAGAAGGCAAAGAGCTAGTCCCTCTGTACAAATCATTAGAGCTGCCCCCTAATAGTCGACCAGAAATTTTATTAGTCGACAAGATTTCATAGGTCGTTTAGTTGCACAAAAAAACAAAACAAAACAAAAAAAGCGAAACTCTATTTGGAGCTGCACCTCGTCAAAATAAATCAGAACCTATATGACTGGACCTGTGGGAATTTAATTTGAAAGGACAGACACAGGAAGTGGCTCAGCAGTCAGACAGGAGTCACGTTAATTTCCAGGGCTGGTACCTGCAGTTATTCCACAGGCTANACCTTCAACTCAAACCATTGTGTTGCCCCGCCCAAAGTATATAGCTTAATAATTAAATTAATATCGTAAACATGCGGGCAACTAGTCGACTAATGGCCCTAAATGACAACTATTGGTTGACTAGCAATATTCTTAGTCGGGGCAGCCCTACAAATTATCATCCATTGATTGGAAGTATTTCAGATTCAACACCACTAAATTGTTCTACCACTCGAAAAGTACGATGAATGTCTGAAGGCCAAGAAGAGTAACATTGCTAACGTTACCTCACTGAATCCCCATCCATGTCCGCCGTCAACTTAGACAAACAATGCTGTACAGCACGTCATCGTATCCGTACAGCTGTCGAAGACGGATACGACAGACCAAAATAACCAATGTGATTGCATTCCATTTTGCCAAAGATGTATGTCCAATAAACACTTTTATTTATATTTCGCTTCAAGGAGATGCACTGAATTCAGATAATTTGTTAATTAGTAGGAGTGTAGCATGAGCGGAAAGTGAAAGCTGTGCTGTGTTTATTTATGTCAAAGGTCTATAGCTATATTTTGTCCCTAAAATCCCTGAATATTTGTGCTACATAATTGTGCGGCCCTGCTACGAAACCAAGAGAGTTTCCATTCTGATTTTCTAACATTGGCGTTTATAGAGATAAAAGGTCTCATTTAATGTGAAAGCAACATTTATCAGAGTACCTGGGGATGCTGTAGAGCCCACTTTCCAAGATGCAGTGTACTATTCAGGTCCATTACTGGATTGGAAAAAGGTAACTCAATCACTGCATGTCTGCGGCCACATAAAAAGCATATACCCAGACCAGAGGGCACCAATATGTTCAATGACCTATGGCACAAACACGACAAGAGCAACACCTTGATAAAGTAGCTTAACATGATGGAGAACCACAACGAGATCTGCAGTTGGCACCTCAAACAGGGCTTGTGACTTTAACCGAAATTAGAGTTAACACTAGCGCACGTTATGTAAACCATGTTATCAAGGTTATGTGTGTGTGTGTGTGTGTGCAGATTCTTTAGCCACATGTGAAGATGTGGAACAAACACGAGGCCATTACACTGGGATGGACAGCTTTCCTCATCAGGGCAAATAGAGGACAATGTCAGATGGCCTTATTGATAAGTTAATGAGGCACAAAACACTTCCTAGAAGACCCATCCACCACCCACCCCACAACCATCTCCTCAAATCATTGATTTACACATTATTCACATTGCAGTGTTTACATTGCAGAAATAGTCGGGGTAATTAAACGTCCACGTGAACGAGTAACTTAACCATTTCCTTTCCTCTTGATGCACAATTATCCTACATGGTCCCGCTGACATATGTTTGCTGTATTGTGTCGTCAAGGGGACGAGTGGCAGGGAAATCCCTAATGAGACCCGAAATACTTGTTTCATGTTTGAGCAGTAATGGAAATTACTTTTCCTTTTGGAACAGGCACACGAGAATCACAAGAATCAGCGAGACAGCAGATCAAGAGTAAAATGAAGTATGCAAATGTAATCATATTTATCAGAGAATGCTTATGGCAGAAAGCTATTAATTTCTCCTCTGCTTCTTGACACTTTAACATATGCATCACCTGCTTCGCGCAAATGATTATTTTTTGTGTTTTCCATCTCCGTTGACAGAGCATTATTTTCTTTTCCATTGCGTCTTGTTATTTTTCTAAACTTTCTCTGTCTGAAGAGTGTAATGGCCTCTGATTGAAATTTCATTCAGAAAAACTAAGTGAAATACATGTTGTGTATTTAATGGGAAAAATAATTGCACGTCAGATGAAACAAAGCATGACGCATAGTAACCAGGAAGAGTGACTGAAAACACAAGTCAGCAAAGAGGTCAGGCTGCTCACTCTCTCATTTGCTGCAATTACTCGCTACACTCATTCATTTGCTCACTTCATCACTCTCTCACCTGACTCATCTATTGCTCCCTTGACTCACTCATATATTCACTCAGTGGTTTAGCTTTCCATAAGACAATTTGATGATTGCATGTTCGCCCCCTGTCAGCGTGGGTTTTCTCTGGGTGCTCCAGCTTCCTCCCACAGACCAAAGACATGCTGTCCGTAAATTGTCCGTAGGTGTGAATGTGAATGGTTGTCTGTCTCTATGTGTCAGCCCTGTGATAGTCTGGTGACTTGTCCAGAGTGTACCCTGCCTCTCGCCCAATGTCAGCTGGGATAGACTCCAGCCCCCTGCGACCCCCAACAGGATAAGCAGTTACAGACGAAGCAATGAATGAATACATTACAGCAACTAGAGTGGCTAACTAAGGGTGCAAACATGTTTAGCTGTTAAGGTGCTCTTAAATATCTACCCTTAATGTTTTAAGGCTGATTTTCATTTCATTTCATGTTTATTTGATAGGGACAGATACATATACATGGAGAATTGCACAGCAATTAACCAATGCAATGTATCACAGCATTTATAGCTACTGCTAATTTCCAATGCCTGTCCAAATGCTCTTTTGTGGGTGGGGGCTTTATTGTGTTATAAATAGAACTATCAAGGCACATCCAATAAAAAAAAAGCAGGAAAAGTAAGCAGGTATAATATAAAATAGAATGAACTGCTCGCACACTGCTGACCTTCAGTGTCCTCTTATTTATTACATTAACGGGGTGACGTTTCGAACATGACAGCTCTGCATCAGATCTTATACTAGTTATTACACTTATAGTACAAGTTGTGCTAAAAGTCACCACTTTGGCTTTATTGTCTTAGAAATGTATCGTTTCTTATCTGTGAAATAAACGTAAATAAAGCTTTACCTCCACTGAGGGAACTGATTTTCAGTTTACAAAAACAAACAGGAGGTCTGTGTCGCTGCAGTGTGTAGTTTTTGTTTTTGGGGAGGTGCACGTTAAGCTATGGCGTAGATGCATCTACGCTGAGCCTATCCCGTAGGTACGAGGTGGATTCGGACCAGAAGTACAAACCCGGCTTCACATGCTACATTCTACATGTGATACAAACTATTTTTCCAACATTTTGGAATTTTTTTCTGGCGTCATACAAACAATGTTTCCCTTTCCATTGCCAAATACCATAATCAACTCCAAAACAGCAATGTTGCCCACTGAGAAACAGAAACAACAGACGAGCTTCCAGATGAGACAATATGTTCAGTTGCAATGCATTATAGGCTACAGTCCTTACACTTAGCAGGAGGCCAGCTTTGTGCTGCTATGTATGAGAAGCGCTGTGATCATCAGACCTGACTGCAGCACAAATCAGCATCAGATGGGACGATAATGGCTGAAAATATCATACCAGCATATTTGTAATTACTAACACTAAAAAGTCTGTAAATTTAGTGAGATATAGGTTAAATAACAGTTCAAGAAATACAACTTGGGTGTATATATGCTTTAACTGTTTTGTAATAACTGAGACTCACGATTTCACGTTTTCAGTTTTGTGCTGACGTGGGTTTTGTCTTTCCAGCATTATCAGTACTATACTGTATATGTAAACATAGGAACGTGTTCAATCTGTGTAAAAGTGCTGTAGCGGTAATAGAGCTGCAACTACTGATTATTTTCATTGTCGATTAATTTGTTAAATATTTTCGAAAATGGTGAAAAAGGTCTATCAGATGACGTCCCCAAATGTCTTTTTTTGTCCACAACCCAAAGGTATTAAGTTTACTGTCATAGTGGAGTGAAGAAACCAGAGAATATTCACGTTTAAGAAGCTGGAATCAGAGATTTTTTTTTTTTTGGTCATAAAAAATTACTCAAACTAATTAATTGAATATCAGATTAATTGCAGATTAATTTAATAGCTGAGAACTAATTGATTAATCGTTGCAGCTCTGAGTAATACCATTAAGAATGGCATGGTAATCTGGACACTACAGTACCATGAAGCACTGTATCATTATGGAAGTGATAAAGTGCCATAAGACCTTCTTTTTACTTACTCAAAATGCTCAAAATACAATGTCTAAATGTAGGGCAGTATTCCATAACTACAACTGAAATATTGCACCGTTAAACATTTGATAAGGTGTGATATTGATAAGCAGCGTTACCCTCCCCAGTCATGAAGGTGACCTCTGCAGAATTGTGAAAACCCACTGGCGTTTAGAGAGCTCCTGGGCTCTCTCTCCCTCTGTTGAGAAGCACAGTTGCTGCATTTGGATGAATAAAAAGCAACATTTCCTGTAAAGACTGTCTGCGAGACTACTGTACAGGAATGCTATTTCAATTCATCCCCGCAGCAGCCCACAGGAATTGAGCCCATATTGAGCTCACTCCTGGGCTCTGAGAGTGGTCAGGAAGATTGATTCCTGGGCTAGATCACCGCTCACTGAAGACTGAAGCGCAGTCTGGTTTGAGCTCGTGTATCACATGACCTTGTAGGCTTTATAAGAAAACATAGTGTGATATGGAAAACGTGAAGGTAGAATAATGTGAGTGGTCTTCCTGAGAGTTCTGGTCATTCATAATTATAGTCGATCATAATAGAACAGCAGGCTTTCAAATCTTCACTATGTTTAGTGTAACGACCTGTGGGTTATTGCAGGGACAGTATGGTGGTGATCACTGCATCTGCCAAAGTGCCTCTAACCTTTTGAGTATCACTTATAATTAGCCGGGAGAAGACATGCAAAAAAATACCAGATGGTAGCATTATTTGATAGTCTCCCAAAATGACGACCACGGTCCTTTAATTCTTGTGTGATAGTTTTAATTAAAATGGCTTGTCAAAACGACAATTTACGCTAAATTGATGCTAGGCATGATGCTATTAATACAATGTCACTGACATTCCTATTAATTACACTGACTAGTTGATATCGCACACATCTTCATTATCGACATAAAGATTAAGATTGCCTTAACTGTTAGAGGACTGCAGCACCCTTAGTGGTGCATTCATCAAATATCCATTCAATATGAATATTAGATCATTTTGAGGCTGGCTCAAGTCATAAATGATGTACTCTACCTGTCATTTCTGATATTTGCGTTTTCTTGCTAATTTTTTTTGCTTTTCTTGCTCTGTGACCTGAGAAATGACCCAAACAATGACAAGCTTGACAGGGAAAATTGTGGACAAAACCAGCCTCTATTGGGCTAATCAACCAGTAAATATGTCTGATGATGCAGTTTATTCACTTCACACCACAGCGTGCTGTACAGCGATCAAACAGAGCACAAGGTTCCCATGGATCCTTAAAAAGTCTGGAAAGCATTGAATTTATTAAACTAAAAATAAGGTCTTAATTGATGTTAAAATGTCTTAAATCAATCTTTGAAAAGTCTTAAAAATGCTAATAGGAAGTAGGATTTTATGACTCATTATTTTCTAATGTTTTTATTGTAAAATCTCTCTTCTTTTTTTTCAAATAATTTGCCAAATGCCTCTCACATTAACGCCATGCAGATCAGGATAGTGGAGCTAACATCACTTATACTTTAGTTTCAAGCAAGGATGCTCAGAGCAGAAGATGCACCGTCTGCTAGCTAGCTGTAACTGTTCCTGGAAGACCTGGGAAAGTGCAAATTCATATTTAAACAAGATTTAGCGCCATTGCTGAAACTGGCACGATGTATTTTCTGCAAAAAAAAATTTCATACTCAAGGTGGGAATCAAGGTAGTTGAATTGTAAAATGAGAAACACAAAATCGCCACCAAACCCGCCGACTAATGCCAAAAAAGTCATGTTACAGTAAATATTTAGGCAAAATTATACCTGTCCCTAATTAATTAATGTATGTTCATGTTCTTTTTCTTCACTTTGGTTAGTTTGAAATTGGTCTTAGATTCAGTTGAATTTAATAAAAATTCAAAAAAAGGTTTATAAAGTTAAAAATCCGACTTGCCTTAAGCTGTAGGAACCCTAAGAATATCGAATATTACAGAGTACATTTACTCAAGTACTTTGCTTAAACAGAAATTTTAGGTCTTTCTACTTTACTCGAGTATTGTAATCTCATGCCATTTTTTACTTCTACTCCACTACACTTCAGAGGGAAATATTGTACTTTTAATCCACTACAATATTTTGATAAGACGAGTTTCTAGTTACTTTATAAATGAAGTTTTTTTGCCTGCAAACCATATGAACATATATGAATGCAACAGCTATGAAAAGTCAATTGATTAGAATTAGAATTGGCAACTATTTAGATCATCGTTAGAGTCATCTCTCATGCAAGAACATTCTCAAATACAAAGATTTGCTGCTTTTCCTTTAAAATATTTTGATCTATTAAATTGATATAGATTTGTCTTTTACTTTACTGCTGACTTTACTTTTCCTCCTGATTGTACTTACATTTTTTTTTTACCTAAGTAACATTTTCAATGCAGGAATTCTACTAGTAAGAGTATTTTCATAGTGTCGTGTTAGTACTTTTACTTAAGTAAAGGATCTGAATGCCTCCTCCATCACTGGATGACAGAGAATCTGTATAATAACCTTTATTTTTAACAGGCTGTCAAAATCATTTTCACAACAAATATCAATAACCTACAAAAACAATAAAATTGCTCAATATATTTTTGATACACTTTGTAAGCAGAGATAAGGCATGGCTGAACATACTCCACCAGAACGACTATTGATCAAAGAAAAAATATATATATATAAAAAATCTTAGTTAGGCTGCAGTGTGTTGTGTGAGGCCCAGGTTGGGGTAAGTGAACAGTTCAGTCAGGTCTGTCTGGTTCATCTGTTTTTTCTCCCGTGACAGGGTAGTCATCTTCATTCCCTTTGTCCTTACTTTGGAGCAGGAGGTAATATATAAAGGTCTGTGCTGCTCACATGAGGTGTCTCCCTCACCTCTCCACTTGTCCTCCTGGACTGAGTAATGTCTGAAGCGTCAGTCCTGGCTTGATATGATGAGTTATGTCCTGATTCCGGAGAAGTGGACATTTCATTTTTTTGTGTAATGTAGACATTTTATGATGCGGTCATGTATGATTCCATCCCATTGACTTCGATGTTTTATTGTCCGAATAAGAACTGCGTCCCGTTCGCGTTGTAGCGTAGGTGTCTAAAAATCTTTTTGGGGTATTTCCTGTATCCTGTCCCATATTAGTTTGAGTATTTTTGTAGAATTTTATGTATATTTTTTGAAATTATTCATTAAAAAGCAGCAGTCAGGAGTCTTGTTCCATATGTTCTGAACATAATAAGGCAAACTACAGGCCTTATTTGGTAGTAGTGTATGTTAATTGTCCATAGTTTATGACTGTTTGTCCACACTGTTATCCTTTGTTTTATGGTGCCAACCACAGTGAGCTCAAAGTCAAACTCAATATGATGAGGTATTAGCCTCCGCCACCATTTCACTCAGACATGTCAAGGTCAGGTCACTGTGGGATTGTCTCCAACCCCCAGCGGCCGCAGCCACACATCTTCCCTCTGTTGGGGATGCACATTATTTGTGTTCACCTCATCACTGCTCAGATGGGCTGTGCAGGGATAATAATACCCCCTTTAACCTTCTAAATGATTACAATTGTAAGAAAACAACTGCTTTTGCCGCCACTGTAACTGCTCCTGATTTGATTTGAGGCTTGACTTTCATTTCACTCTGTCACAAGAGGTGGCGGTTTGTGGTGTGGTTTACATCACAGATATGTGAGCAACATTTAAAGACGTGTTTTGTTGTGTTTTATAGGGGCTCCATGCTGCAGTGAGACTCCAATGATGAACCTACCCGCCTGCCTGATGAACTTGTACTTCAGAGCAATGAGACCTCCAGTTTTCTGCCATGGTGTTTACTCTGAGGCTGCCAAAGGAGGAAGGAGAGGGGATCCATTTGTCCCAAGGTGAGACACACTCTCCCAACACCCCGATGTTAAATAAACACTCCCAGACCTCTGGCCAGCTCACTCCAGCCACTGGAATACCATTGGTGTGTCTAGATGATGGAGGGCTATTGTTATCTATCGCCTCTGCACTCTGCTGAGAGGCCAAGGAGAAGGCTGGCCACAGCGGCACGCCACGTATAGACTCGCCCACTCGCATTAAGTCGTATTTGTTGGCCCTAAATAAAAATAGAAAAGGAGATTTTTCAGACACTTTCTTAGAATAACATCTGATTGAAGAGGGAAAGAGGGAGAGAGGGGGGAAAAAAAAATTAGAGCGCAGCTCAGCGTGTGTTTCATCACCTGCAAAGCCAATGAGGGAGAGCGTCTCCGCGTCAACAACTGTAAAGCGTATCCCAGCTTCTGCTGCGGCTGCCATCTCTGCTGCACGCTACACTAACCAAGAATGTGTATTTCTGCAGATGATTAAATCAATACCATTTTGACAAGACTTGTTGGAACATGCCTCTTTATTTTACGCAATTCCTTCCCTTTCGTCAGGGAGCATTTATCAACCTGCCGGGGCGCTGTCACCTAATGGAGATTGTTCTTTAGTCTGCACTTGATAGAAGGGAACGATTATGATGCATGTCGATAGTTTACAGAGATATTGACACAGGAACAAAGAGCAGACCCTTGCGGCTGATAGCCTTTTCCCTCGCACTCCCTCAAAGCACCTTGGTCATGCTTCAAACGTGTCTTTTACCTTCAACATACCTCTCCCATGATGATTTCCTTTGTTTTAGTGGTCAATTAAGGTGTGGAGGCCCCATCACGCTGCAGTTGGTGAGGGGACTCCAGTGTTCCCTTGTATTTACTTTCCGACACAAGCCAGGCGTTGCTTCTTCTTCTCAATCTGTCACCTCGACAAACGCCTTCACATGTAGTCTTCTGTTTGGCACACAAGGAGTTAATGATAAAACCAGCCCAGGGTGTGACAACAGGCCCTGAATATAATAAGCTTGAAGGAGACAGGAATGAGAAAAGGTGGGATGCATATAAAAAGAGGGAGGAGAGTGGGAAAACAAATGATGAGCTCTACCTATAAATTCTTCATCTGCATCGGCTGATTGGAATGGCTTGACTGTGCGCTCAGCTGTGACTTAACAACTAATCCGGTTTGTAAGTTATTATTTATCTTCAGGAAAGTTTGTCAAACTTGGGCTTTGATTTTCTACCCTGATTTCCCTCTTGTGGCTCGCTCTCGCACATGCTCCCCACATAATTTATGACTGCCTCTGGTCTTGATGACAGATTATTAAAAGTAGAATTAGTTTTTTGCGCGGGATTTCTCCACTGGGAATTGGGAAGGCAGTGCTCTCCGCGGAAGGTCTCTTACGAGGTCTCCATTACTAATAGAAGTTTTTTTCTCTGATGGGGGGCAAGGAGACTAATGATTTGAATTTACTGTGGCAGCCGTCACGTGGTCTGGAAGGCATCAGTCGAACAGACAAGAGGTTAACTTCCTCCCTGTGGAGAGGTTTATTGGATTGTTTAGCAGCAGAAGGATAATGTTTTTGTCATAGACTGCTGCGGCAAAACAGCGGTGTGGCGGAGAGAAGGGGAGAAGAGAAATGAAGGGAGGAAGAACACAGAGAGAAAGGGGTCCAGGGGATGGATAGAGGGGCAGAGAGGAGAAAGGGATGAAATAGAGAAAACAGCATGATCGTAGCGCGGTGAGCAAGGCGAAAGCAAGTTATTTCTAATATAGGTGGACAGATACTATAAAGCACAGTGATAGCGCACCATTCCTCTACAGCTCTTACATGTGCTCAGGAAGAAACACACTCCCATTCAGCGGTGTGCACAAAACATAAGTACACACAGCACACATTCAGTCTCACTCACACACAGACAAAAAGAGAGATGTTAGTTCCTTTCACCTGATGGCCGTTTGGAGCTTGTACTCCCAGCATGCCTCGGCAGTATGGGTACCAGAGGGGAGTCACAGCGCAGCTGAGAGCCTCGGCTTAATCTTATGCATCATTAAGCACTCAGCGGCAAGCCAGCGCTGTTCATATACATCATCCACGCTTAATAAACATAATGATGACATAAGATGTAATTCTAGATGAATTTTCATTTTATAGGGAAATGGAGAATTCCTGTAGAAAGGAAAGAAAAAAAAGTAAATTATCTGGGAAGTACAAAAATAAATTATGTTTTTTTCCCCACTTAGATGAATGTAGGTGTTTGGTGCATCTGAGTTGGGGATAGTGTGTTAGGCTGCGCGGGGATGTGGTGCTGATGGTGGCGACGAGGCTTTCAGTTATGGCGGTGGCAGGTGATGGTGTGGCAGGTGTGGTTGGGTGAGAGGCGGGGTTGTGGCGGAGCGCGAGGAGGGGGGAGTCGGTGGGAAAAAAATGGGGGTGACTATTGTGAAACGTTTGCAATTTTTAATTCCTAATCGCGGGGTATTGTGAAACGTTTGCAATTTTTAATTCCTAATCGCGGGGCATGATGGACAGGCTGAGACACCCCAGAGTGTGGGGCTCATCCATCATGGGAAGAGGAAACCAGAGAGAGAGAGTGAGAGATGGGAGATGTAAAATTTCAGATGGAGTTACCTTACAGGGGGGAGAGGGAAAATAGATTCCAGATAAAAGGGAAGGATGTGGGAGTAAAAGGGCAGCGGGTACTGTGGGAGGGCATCACGGGCCTGAGATTGCTTCATGTCTACCTGCTGGGACTCCGTGGTAGCTTGGCCTGGAAATGAGTTCCGCTTTCAGGGACTGTACCAGACATTGAATCACCCTGAGAATCATCCTCGCTGCACTTGTCTTCAGCAGGTAGTAGACGTGAAGTGGTGGTGACCTGGCAATGGTAAAGTGAATACCAATGGGATATAATCAAGCAAGGAAACAGCAGAGCTACTCAAACACAAAATGCATAACTCTCCAGGATTCTGTGCATCATGTTGCCTCCATTTGTAAACCAACAACAAACTGACAAATAATAAATCCTGGAGCAGATGCTGAGGTCACTTTCACACTGTTTGACATGACAACTTTATCTACTAAATGAGTCTTGTCGTCCCCGACTGATTGTTTCCTTTTTGTCAGAGCAAGTTTTCGTAAACTGTTTGTGTCCTGATAGCGGAGAGCACCCTGAGAGTATGTGAACTGTACATCAAACATGATAATGTCTCATTATGTCTGAGAATTAATTAGCTCCAGTGTGTTGAGGTCCTGGTTGCCTGCCTTTTTTTGAGGCGTAATGCGAGTTTTAGACCTCAGCAAGTTTGGAGCCAGTGGACCATACGAGCCAGTATGCCAGTGGGTGAGCCAAGTCTCTCAATGCAGGGATCATTACCACCTCTCTTTCTCTCTGTCGTTCTTATTCTCTCTCCGTCGCTCTCTGTTCTACTCTTTATTGTATTTTCCTCCCTTATGTGAAGCCTCCTTTTTACATGTAGTGTCTAGGGATGGCCATCAGTACTCGAGTAATCTGTTTGTACGTCAGTATTTGTTCAACGTGTAAAATAATTGCTGCAAACCTCCCACATGTGAACATGACTTTGATCATTTTTTTACTATTTGAAATGGGTAAAATCATTTCATTGCAGAGTTGTCTGCAGTGTATTGCTTCGCTCAGCTCCTCCTTGCCCTGCTGTCGCTCTCTCTCTGTTTATTGTGAGACTACTTCTGCGGGATTGTGAGCTCCACACTGGGGGGGCAGTTGGTGAGAGTCTGCTCACGCACACACACACAAACACACACACAGTGACAGTGCTAACTTTTAGCATCATACAGCTAACATTGCCTAAGGGGTTTAACGACAGGATCAAGCCCCATCAGTGTAGTTGTGATTTTGTTTTAATCTTTAAATGGCTAGGTGTCGCTGTTAGCCGCTGCTGCTGTGTTAGCTCATGCTAACAGGTCAGATATTGAATTGAGCAGGAGGACAGCTGCTTCGAACTCTGGAGGCTGTCTAAAGTGCTATGTCTAACCTATGTAACGGCAGTGTTTAACTAAATTTGCTGATTTTTCTTATGTTAACTTTGAATAAATGGGCTAATTGAAGCCTGGTTGTTCAATAAATTAATTTCAAATTGCACTTGCTTTCCGTTGTTGGCCAATTTCCATTCCTATTCTCTACTCGAGTACTCTGTAGTACTCTGAAGGAACACTGTGTAGGATTTAGTGGCATCTAGGCATCTAGTGAGAATTGCAGATTGCAATCAGCTGAAACTTCTAATGCCCAACGTGAGTTCCTGGTTAGAATTCAGTGATCAGAATTGTGTTCAGTTGTCCAGACGGTTTTTACTGGTGGCCGAGTTATCCGCAAAGGACTTAACCTCTGCAAATCAAATGGACTCGGTAATTTAAACCGATAAAAACACTGAATAAAGCAGTTTCACGATACAAATCAGTGTCTCGGATGCTTTTTGGCTCGTTGCAGATGGGCTGCTAGCCTAGCTCCTGCTCATCTTTTTTTTCTCGATAGCTTAAGATCCAGAAGTTCTGGAGGTTTTTACCAGGAGCCACATTATCCACAGAGGTCTCCTCCTCTTCGAAACAAACATATTCTGTGATTTAAATGGATAAAAACTGAGAATAGAGCAATTTCAAATTAAAAGCTTAGTGGTTTTCCAACGCTACTTGTCACAGACGGGATGTTAACTATGTTGGCACATGGGAAAATACGCATGGCCCTATGTAGAGCCAGTGTTTGGTTTACAGTAGAAACATGGCATGCAACATAGCGATTTCTTTAGACAAGGACCCGCTCCTTATGTAGATATAAACAGCTCATTCTAATGTGACAAAAACAAGACGTTTTTTATTGTCAGGTGATTATACGCTAAAAAAAGCATACTTACTATATTATATTCCATTTCTGCCAACACATCGCCCTAAATCCTACACACTGTACCTTTAATGTGAGTACTCAGATCACTATCCTTGGTATTATCTAAAGACTTTAAATTTCTTTATCAGATAAAAAACACATCTCTTTATTCAAGTCATGTGGAAATTGAGTGTAGTATACAATTTATACAGACTTGGATTTCAGTATCCACAAGTCACTAAAAAGGTTGGGCTTATTTGATGTCATCTTGTTGGTAATTAGTTACCAATAATCCCCCTCACTCTCCTTACTAGAAAAAAAGAATAGTAATAGGCAGAGAACAGTGACAGGATCAGAGAAATGGGCTTTTAACTAACATGCAAAGTGATGAATGGATTGACCACAATGTAGACTAATGGAGCCATGGAACTAATTAGGCCGAGCAGAGCTGTGCTTAAATGTAAATGGATTGAGCTGGATGAAACGTAGGAACAGCTGAGAGAATGATGAGGTCCTTCACTTGGGGGTCAATCAATGGCCAAGCAAACACAATCTTTGGGGCCTGTATGAGGTATTTTATCCGTAAGTACTCATGTATTGTTGCATGTATGCAGTATATTTGTGTTTGTGCTCGGATGTCTTATACATAGTTCCTCTGTGTCATTGATACATATGGCCGACTGCGTGACTTTGCAGAAAAGCTGTAATAAATCTCTAATCATTCTCGTCCCTAGTGCCCAGCTCTCAGACCCTGCAGCTTGGCACCTACCACATGTTTGCTGGCGTGCCCTCTGACTTTGCGGTCCGTGTAGACCGCTTCTGTTGGCCGCGCCTCAAATCTGCTGCTTTCACCTCAAGAATTGCCGCAAAGATAATTAATGCGCTCAGCTACAGCACGTAACCCGGGGGTTGTGCTCCTCACATGGAGCTGTGTGTTTCCTGCGTTCGCTCAGTCTTTATGGCCATGCTGTGACCTTGTAAACATCTGCGGAGTGAAGTAAGTGACAGCAGTTTACAGACTTGGCACATGCATTTCTCTGCGTGTTTGTCTTTGCCTGCTATGCCTCAGTTATGCACAGCAATTATTTTGCGAAAAGAGCTTCCTAGCTAGGAGACCACGGGGTGAGAAGAGCAATAACATCCACTCTGATGCCTACTGGTTGCTGGGATGCAGTTCATGCCCTCTGTTTGGCTCTGTAGGCGCTGCACATCCCAGAATTAATGCGTGCAGAAATGCAAATAACCCACCCCAGTAAAAGTTGACATTGCCTCCTCTGATAAATTTTTCTGCTGAGGTAAGAGACAATTTAATGCAGAATTAGAAGTCACTCTCCGCCACCATTTACATCCTTAATTAGCTGTAATTTCTCTGCACCCATTAGAGAGAGAGAGGGAGAGAGAGAGAGAGAGAGAGAGAGAGGACACAATAGAAGAGGAAGAGGTTAAGATGAGCGTGTTGCTATCCCCGGTGCCAGGCTAGTGTGTGTCTGTTTGCGTCAGAGTGTGTGTTGTGTATCGGTGTGTCCTCCCCGGCTAGGTTGCCTTTGGTGATTGATACACGTCTTGCTCAGTCACCAGCCATTGGCACTGGGGTGGATGTAAACACTGATTAGAGGGAGGAAATGAGGCCCTCACTTTGTCCTCTGTGTCAGGGAGCACTGCGGTGGCTGTCTCTGTTTGTCTAGTTCTTTCCACCTGAGCACGTTTCAGAGGACACCGTTAGCTACGCTTTATAGCCATTATTTAGATAGCGACACAACGGGATGCTCCTTTTGCTCTTTGACTGACATGCCCAGCCATGTGCTCAGCAATTCAACTCCCTGCATCGGACAAAGTGCCGACAAGTTTGCGAGTGCACAAAAATGATGACGTGTCAGTTTGTATGAAGGAGAGGTTAGACAGGGTTGCTGTTCATATGATAGGAATACACAAGCAGCAAGCAGTAATTTTACTTTCTGTCAATTAAGTGTGAAGTTTCTGTTAAACCACTCTGTCTTTGTTATGCATTTGCAATTTATTAATTTCACAACTTATTTACTGTTGGTTATATCTGAGTAAAACCAGACAGATTCTTGCTATTGTTTTTCCAATATCATAAAACGCACACAAGCTGTACGGTGTGGTCTACATGCTCACGTTACTGGTTATATTTCGGGATATTTATCATACTGTTTACCTGTAATGTTACAATACATGCAAATCATGAAACCGGATACTTTCCCCTTATGAAATTATGACAAACCATTCAATTTGGACAACAAATCAGCTTCAACTACTTTGGTGGCGCCTTATCAGGGAAAGAACAGCCCAGAAAGAGTGCTGCACAGAAAACATTTTTCTTTCTTTGCCAGGAAAAATGAACTGTCAACATTTAATGATAGATATTTGCATTGTGATACAAATCGTGTCCTTGGCCCTAAACATAAGATATAGATCCATTTATAATGAATTCAGATAAAGTGTCCTTTTTGCATTCTCGCTCTAATGGATTTGCGGAGCCAGCGCCAGTGACCCTGGTGCAATCGACAAAAACCTGCACCAGTGGATGATCAAGACAGACATCTATCATTCCCCTTCACACCTTCTAAGACGTCGCTGATACTTGGGTGCAAATGTATTTTTTTTTCTCCCCCCAACTAAATGTATGTGTAACTTCTGCAGGCTGGCTGACTTTTTTTCATGGTGTTGTGAGAATGTGAGGAAGAAAGGGGGCAAAAAGACATTAGATTTTTTTTTTTCCATCATTAAGCTGTGTCTGGGAGATGATGTGCTAGCCGTATGTGGTCCAGGGGAAGTATTTATAGCCCTGCTGGAATCTTGCTGTGCTGCGTTGATAGCAGAGATAATGGGAGAGAATGGGACGCAGCGAACTGTTCTAATGACACCAACAAGACAAGAGAACAGCGAGGATAAATAAATGTTAGCCATTTTCTCTCGCACATCATTTGCATTTTTTCTTGTTAAGGTCACTTATAGACTCAGACAATAACAATGAGGGGGGGGGAAAGCTCTCGCCGAATATAAAATCAGAAATAACAAAAACAGAACTACTTAGTATGCAAGTAATTGATTTTATTTCCTAATAGTGTGACATTCAGTTAAAGATAGTGCCGGTTTTTAATTTTTAGCCGCTTTAATTCCCGTGTAGCTGCTTGAGTGGGTTTCCTTGTGAAATAGGGGGAATACAAACAAGATTTCACTTCATTACACAGGAACAAACTGTACAGAAATTGCACTTACTTATGGAAATGACTGTTAAACATGCACAGCATTACGTGCTCTGCCTGTGCCGAAAATGCTGGAAACATTAAACCATGAGCATATGAGTACAGACAGTGAGCCAGCAAGGAGGACCAATTACCAAGGACTGAGTTTGAGGAGCACTGTTCCCAGGGATGATCAAAAGGGACAACTGATTAAAGAAATACATTGACCTTAAAATGGGCCTAATTTAATCAGGCACTGTTTCTGACTGCAGAAACACACTCTTAATGATAAACTGACTTCTTCTCAGAGGCTCACTGTACCACCGAACTCAGAAAGTAGTCAAACTGCTGACAGATGTAACGGAGTATAACTTTCATTTCATACTTCCATCTGACGACAACAGTAGTTGCAGTAACTTTGCGAAAGAGCGGGTCATTAGTGTAACCTCTGGGCCCCGTTTTGCTGTTGGAAGGTAATGAGAGACAAACAGCATGGTCAGCAGTAGGCATAAGTGCTGGGGTTTATGGGCAGTGTGTTGTGTCCCAGGTTAACACTGATGCCACCATTTAGAGCTCTGTGTTTTAGCACCCGTCTGCTAATTGAGATGACAAAGGCCATAACAATGACATTGTTGGCCAAACGGCCCTCTCTAGACCCGCGTCTGGCTCCAGTCAAGGACGTCCAGCAGGCTGTAAGTGCAACCTTGGAATTTAAGATGGTGCCTGAGACCTTATGTGTATCTGGAAAACAATTAGCGCGGCTCAGGTGGGCCAACACACATTCTCGGACTCTTTTAAGTGCCAGAGCTGCTTCACTTGTTTTGTTTGTTTTACTTAAAGTCACATAAACCACATCCTGCACACACAACAATAGCACATAAACGGCTCGGGGGAAAAAAGCAACTGGAATGGATATTGTGTTGTTGTTACAAAAATCAAGTTAGATTACCTTATTTGTCATTTATGCTTCTCATTACACAGTGAGGCATCCTTGTAAATAGGCTGCTGCTGTAATATGAAACAACATCAATTGACACCCCATAAAACATATATAACGTGTTAACAAGAGATATAAACAAGGCCAGCTGTTGAATTATCTTTGACTATCCTAAAACTGTGTTTGTGATCAATTACGGTTCGGTCTCACAATTTCACATTGAAAACAGGATGTCTTCTGTTACCAGTCTAATAATAGTAATGCATATGGCGAGTGTTTTGATTAACATAATGGAAAAATAGCCCACATAATTTATCTTCTAAGTCCGAGGGAGAGAAAGCCAGATTGGAGCCTGAGGACTCAATCCACCTCAACATATGCTGCCATTGTAAGTCTCTGAATGTGGAGTATCTCGAGCCTCGTTCCCATGATATTTATTGAAAAACATTTGACTTTATGAGCTGCATACTTAATGAATGCCTATCGATGCCGCCGCTCAGCAGATGAGGCTATAATTCTACATATAAGTATCGCAATCACACGTGGGTCTGTAATGTTGTTTCTAATTGTGATCTATCCTAATTTCTGTTTGTCAGTTCTGGACTGAGGCTGGGTAGAAACACCGGCCTGCACCACCATTTACTTTGTTAATTTGCAAGCTATTATAGAAAGATACATTAGCAGTATAGTCATTTTTTTCCTCTTAATGTTAATATTTTCTTTTTCTGTCCCAACCTGATTTTGTTCATGTACAATAAAAGAGACAAAAAGCCTGATCCGTATAGTTGACGGCTGGTCAGCTTAATAAACAGGTTTTTCTACTTAGGTTGCACACAATTTCTGAAACAAGCAACCAAGATTTATCTCTTAATATCACTCAGCTTTGTCAAATAGGGTTTGGCAGTATTAAAATTCCCCTACAGACAATACTGCTGTAAGAAAAGCAATGATATACACAATGATTATCCAAAAAAAAAAAAGTTGTAAGACGTAAATATCTATGGACTGGAGATGCATATGTTGCAAAACCCCTAATGGCTCAATTATGCTCAAAGGTAGATACGTATACAGACATGGACGGAGCTTTCTATCTGTACCTTGCTTACTTTGCTTACGGATACGTACAAAACGGAGCAGTACCACTGAAGACTGTGGGGGCAGTGTAGTGTAGTCCAAGCCAGATACGACTGTAGGACGTGACAAAGACATTTTAAAAATGTCAGAACAGAACAATTGTGTGATATAGTTTAAGATAGTTTGATAATATAATTCTTTGCCCACATGTTAGTAAGTATTTACTGGCCTTACAGACCACCTCTGTCTTACAATGCTGCTTGCGTTTAAAGGTACAATATTACGACTTCCTCCGTGGTTGGCGTGTTTGTTGTTCTCAGAAACCTTTGACTCTACCCTCTAATGCCATAGTGGATGTATCTATACTCATTAAACCAGATGAAAGTGTGTAAATGCATCTGTTTTCATGCCTAAAGGGAGTATAAATGAGCCATAAGTAGCCACAAAGCACTGTTTTACCCAAGGGCATGCTGAGATCAATAAATCACATCAGTCAGCTGGTATATTTGTTTATATTCAGTAATATGTTTAACTGCCCTCAAACAGTCTTGCCATCGTTGAGATTTATATTTTGTTACCTTTGCAACAGCCTCAATGATTGAAGGTTGATTGTTCACTGTAGTTGGAATTTGGTAGCCTTGCATAGGCTACAGATCAGATAGTAGATAGTTTTAAGATCGGAGCAGAGATTTGTGATGTTTCCATCTAAAGTCCCGATTTGTTTATCTCACAGCTTACATATCACTTTGTTCATGTTCTCTGGATCTCCTTTTTCATTTGGTTTATGACCAATCATTTGCATTCTTTTTACTAACAGGAAAACAGCCGAAACTCCGCCGAAGGTGTTTGAGTTTCGGCTAACGTTACATGGATAATAACCAAAGATTGTATAATAAAGATTGGCGACATGACAGCTTCCTAAAAGTGAACCGAAACATCTTGATTGCCCCCTGGTGGCTGGCTGCAGTATAAGTCATAACCCCCGCCCCCTCCATGTTAGCAGAAAAATCAAAGAACATGTCAAAGACATTTTTCCCAAAGATGGTTTCTGTCATTTTAGGTTGTTCTTATCACGCTGATGTATGTTCAGGTGTTTGTTTTTTGGATAAGTTTGGTTTTATTTAGTTATTTGATTGTATATAAAGGGGGTTTGACATCCTGATTGACAGCTGTCTGTGCCAGTCTGTGTGCTTGCAATCAAGACTGTAGCTGCTAATCGTGTCATCCGCGTAAGATGGCAGCGTTCGTATCCAGGATATTTTGGCTTCATTTTTGTACAGTTGGTGAAAGAGGAGGCGGATTGACCATCTTATACCCAGTCTATGCTAATAACATACAGCGTCAGACATATGAGGTTTTTTTTTTTATGCACTACAAGCAAGAGCGCAAAGCAGAGAAAAAGAGACATAATGTAGACAAAATTCATAACAGGCAATGCATAATTGAATATTGTAATGTTATCGTTGGACACATGAGGACCATTATCTTGGCCATGATAATCTCGTAATCTTGCCTAGTGTCAATCCACCTGCCATGTGTCATGGATAGAAACTGCCCCTGCTGGATATGAATGCAGCGTTTTTATCATCTCTTGTATATACAGCTCCAGCCTGATGCGAGTTATGACCGGACAAAAACACAGATGAAATCCTTTGTTGCTACACCTCGCTGTAAGGGAGATGTTGATGTCTGGTCCGGCTCCAGTTTTATACCCAGCAAAAGACAAACATAATTCAAATGCATTGCCTGGCTTATCTTATCTTGTAAGATGGAAAACAAAACCTGGGAAGTAAATCTCATTCATATATTTGTCTGAAAGCAGATCTGCAGTTGCTACTTAACGCTAGTCCATTGGTTTTGTCTGAGTGATTCACCTATCGGAGGAAAGTTAGATGTATTCCACTGATTGTCTAGCTGCAAGGAAAAATCCATCTCAGAGCATCCTGCGGCTGCTGGGCCTTTTATTGACATATCAGATGGGACATTGGAGGAGAAATTGGCCTCATTTGTTTCTCATGTCACCTTAATGGCAGATCTCTTTCAAGGGGCAAAGAATTGACAGGCCCCCGGTCTCAGTGAGCAAACAGCCAAACCTAGTTTATTGGTTTCCTCTTGCAACCACTCTGCCTAATGTGGCTGGCTAGATCAGCCTCCAAAGTTGAAAAGATCCCCCAGAAAATATTAATCAAGTCCTCTGACTGATTGTCTTTGCATGATAAATTATCTGGAAAGGGACAGTGTTGCTATAGCCCCGGGACATTTATCACACACGTAGGCTGAGTTGGGATTCCAGGAGAGAAACGACTGTGCCGACAGAGTGGAGGGGTCAATTAGACATTTTCAGTAGGGATGTACTGTATGTGTAGCATCTCAGAAACTGTGATGTTTGAGCTACCAATGAATGACACTCAGAGTTCACATGTTGCCTAACCAGCTTCATGTATGACAACTATATCTACAGTTATCCACCAGCCATCATCACTGTCAATACTTTTACCAATCATTTCCCTCTCCAGCAGTGTTAGCGTCTTGTTTCCCGGCTTGATTGAAGTTTCTGTGCGTCACTTGGAAGTGAACAGGTGTCAACCTAGCACAGGCACCTCGCAGATGGCAGCATAATTAGCATTGATTCTGGCAGGCTTTCACAGGCCAGGGTCTAGATGGCCGTGACGACCAACTAACCTCCCCACCTCTTGATGGGCTACCTCTGGGACAGATCGAAGCTCATTTTACTCCTAGAGTGGTGCACACTAAAGGACTCTTTAGTAACACACACCATCTGAGGCACACAAATCCTGCTGCATAGCCTCTGAGAGAAAACAACTGACAGTGTAAAAAAATTCTCTTTAGTTGAGTAAAATAAGCCACGATTAGCACTTTAGCTCATCTCAAATGATAATGACTTTAGTTGAGAGTATTTCTTTTTTAATAATTGAATAGGGCTGCAACTAATGATAATTTTCATTATGGAATACTCTATTTTCTTGATTGATTGTATTGTACTGTAAAAAATTCCCATTGCAGTTCCCTAAATCCCAAGTTAGTCTATTAGAATTGCTTGTTCTATCCAACCAATAGTCCAAAACACTATGGCTGATCCAAATGCTTCGAAGCTTTAATTGTTGCTACAATAATCGACGTCCAAATCTTTATTCGAACGCTTCGGGTTTTGTCTTTTTGCACCTGTAAACTGGTGAAGGAAACTGAAAAGAGGGGTCAAGTGTTAGACATGGAAGAGGCTGGTGTTGTCAGCACAGCTATGAGAACCCCAGTCAAGCAACTAAATCGACTGTCCAACAAGGAAAATAACAGGTTAGACGAATTGTAGAAGGTTGCTGTGGTTGGCAACTGTAGTGAAGTGCCCGCTTTGCATTAAGTGATTCGGCCCAATCCGCGGCTGTAAGGAAAATTTCTCAACATTGCAAACACTGAAATGAAGAGACTCAGAGAACCACAGAGAAAATTTACAGCCAGAATATTTAATCGCAGAATACACTCAGCAACACAGGTTGTAGATCATAATGGACATGACAGACAACAGCCCCGCTTTTCCAACTTTTAAATGCCTTTATACTATTTGGGTGAATGGGCGTCTGTTTGTTTGTTTGTGTGTGTGTGTGTGTGTGTGCATGCATACAGGTCTGGGCTTATGACCTAATTGTCCCAATAGGTTTGATTTCTTGGGAAACCTAAGTGTTTTCTGCTCCGTTTGATTTCCAAGAATTGGAACTGCGCAAGAACCTCAGATTACCAAAACAACTCCTTTAACAGAATCTCCCTGGTATTCCAAAGTTCACTAACTCAAAAACAACTTCTTATAAGGATTCTTCCCTATTGCGAAATCTGACATCTGGTCCACTGTTTCTAAGACCTCTTGCAACTGACATTATTTTCACCTTTGATATGGCATAATACATTATCTGCCTCTACACAGCGTTCGGAGTTATTAAGAAGTGCTCAAGAAGTCCAACCTGGAGTCCTGTCGAATTTCTGAATATTCTCAGGTTATTGTAACTGAAGCTTAAAAGCTCCAAAAATGGTATTCGGGACAACCCTATGAATCACCCAAAATATTTAATTTATTACCGTAGCTGACCAGAAACTATTTATATTTGAGAAGCCGGCACCAACGAATTTATGGAATTTGAGCTTAAAAATGACTTAAATGATTAGTTGACAATCAGAAATGTTGTGGATCCATTTTCCTGTTGATTGACAAGTGGATTAACCAACTAATCATTTCCACTCTATTATTGATCTCAGTCTATACCAATGTATTGATCCAGAATATTGACTAATCCTAATCCAGATCTGTCCATCCATCTATCCTCTTATTAGATCAGCATTGATTCATAGAAATTTAGACTTATTTTCCCATTATTTATCTATGATCTTAGATTAAATAAGACTAAATATCAGTGTTCCTCTAAACAGAATAGTGTTGTCACGATACTGGAGTTTCTAACTTTGATACAATGCCTTAAAAAGTCAGTTTTTGATACCACAGGAAACATTACATTTTTGATTAAAAACATAAATACAGCGTGACAACAACTATTTTTTCTTGGTTATTAGCAGGGAACAACAGAATGACAGTATGGAACATTAATTAGAGTGAGGAAGCGAAGCTGGTACTGGTGTATTGATACTGTGGAAAATCAGTATAGAAATCATTACAACAATTCAGAAATTGTTTGTATCGATAAATTGATGCTTTAAACATCACTCAAACAGAATGAAGAATTTAAAGCAATGCAGTCAGTAACTGTATAAATATTGTATTATACAGTGCAGATTTCCAATTGACAGGGGGATAAATAAGAAAAATGTGGCAGCATCCTTCAAAAGCGGACAGCAGGATTATTCTGTAAGTGTGTCAACGTTCATGCCTCAGTACGCCTCCTCCCGCTCGGTATTTGTATGTTGCAGATTGTATGCTGGAACAGGCCAGCACTCTGCACTTCCTGCACTTTGAAATGGATCTCATCTAATCTTATTTCACCGTGTCAAATGGCAGCATGACATGCTGTTTTACTCCGTAACATTTGGTTGTAGCGAACCAGCTGACTGCATCCGATGCAAGGAGTCCCCTTGTTATTATGAACCACTTGTAACGGTGTGTCTGTGGGGTTGTTGTCAGAGTCGGCGGGTCATGCAGACATGTTGGTCACTAATACAATACACAGAAAATTGCTTCTGCGGCAGACGTTTGTTTTCATTCTTGTATTTCGGTGTGTTCAATCCATTACAGGAACGTTTTCTGAATCGTTACACAAATTTACACAAAGACCTTTTAATAACACCCAGTGTAGCTTGAATATGGAATCATAGCAATCTAAATGTCTTTATTACCGCAGCCAAGTGCAGAACACCAAACAGAAACACACATCAGTGACTCATTATAGTCAGTAGCATTAATATAATTGATGATCTCGAGTGCACTTTTCCATTTTCACCCCTTTCTCCAAATTTGTCAGCAGTCAGTCCTTAACAATGAGAACCACCCATGCTGTATACTGCACTGGTCAGGTGTCAGGTTTCATTATATTTGGCTGAGATTTGCATAATGCAAGAGGCATCAAATTAAATTTGCATAATTCCTTTGATTACACTTGTTATTAAATGTGAGTGACATTGATTTACAAAATGGCCCGATATAAGGTTAATGGCTGATGTCACCTTCTTGCGCCTCTGTCTTTTCTCAATTATCATGAGGCTTTGCTCGGCGTGTCATTTATGTTTCTATATCCTTAAGAAACACTGTATGCATCTGTGCCTTCACCTCTATACATTACTCTGCCTCTGTGCTTCAACTACCCTCTTATACCAGGTTTCTGTAATTATGTAAGGCGGAAAGTAATTTAAATAGGATGAACAGCCATAACATTGGTGTGCCCTGGCCCATTTAAGCACATTTACGTGGGCCATTATTGACAGACGGCTAAGTGTCATTTGTCAAGGAAGGAAGAATTGACAGGGCTAAGAAACAGAGTGAAGTAACGGTCAATCAGACCTACTTTACAGTCATAAGGGGGCGAAAAAAAGCAAGCATCTCCGGTGTTTCATTTTCTTCTGGGAGGAAGCGTAAGATCATAATACCTATTTTCATAATAATACAAACAGCCTGTAGGCTACAGAATAAGAGGAAAGGCCATACTCTGTGTATCTGTGCATTGCCTGTCAGAGACAGAGGGGTTTCAATCTCTTTTCCATTTCATCCTGATAGCTCTGCCTTTTATTACCGAGGGACAGGAGCATTTCCTGAGGTAAAAAGGAGTGCACATTCCCAAGATAAAGTTGGAGGTTTACAGCTATTTCCAGCCGTAATGTATTATTCCGTTAAAGCAATGATCAGGTAGTGTTGGATGAATGGGAGATGTTCAGCACCATTACTGCCTGGCACATCAGTGAGGCATTATTACATTATCGCTGCTCTTTAGTAGGAGATTGGGTGTGTGACCGGGTTCTGAATACACTCATCCCGCTCTCCACGGCGTAAATTGCAGATTGGCTCATTGACTTCAATGATAAAATGTAAAAATTGCCAGTAAAGAGAACATAGACTCAGGTTACTCCTTAGCTGTTTGTCAACGGCAGATGTGACTCAGTTGGTGCAGAGCATGTTAAAGAGTTCCATCTCCCAGAAGTCAATGTCATTTATGCCTGAAACTGCTAAAGCAATAGCTCATCTTGTCTCTGGTGTGTCATACTACACCGCCTTTGTCTGAGATTAAAATTTGCTCCGGTGATGGGCTAAAATCCTAAAATGTCACTTATAGCCATGGAGCAAAGATTTACTAACAGAACATGTTGAAAGAAAGAAAAAATGACACGTTGAAATTTAAAATGAGATACACTGAAGAGCTGCTCCTGTCAACATCAGAGGAAATCTGCACAAATAATTAACAGTCACAATACATGTCACTAACATCCTTAGGATAATTTGTGTTTGATAATTGACAGCTAATTAATTAAATAATGCGTCAGCCATCCATCCCGCAGACCATGTGTTCAATGTGCGCTTTAGTGCCACATCAAAGAAAAACCTGCAAGCATTATTACTCTGCTTATTAGACCTGGGCAGGTTATTCTGGAAATGGATACCGCTAATGTTATTTCGCATGACACTCCAGAAAAGCATTAATCCATGATAATTACCTTGGAAGGAAGCAAATAAAGACAAACTAATGGCGGGGTTGATCATCAATTTCAAACATTCGACTCAAATGCCCTACATTTTTATGCAGGAAGCGTTCAGTTGCTGTGCCTCTGCTTGGAATGCCTTTTTAAGTGTATATTATCCTGTCCTTGACTGGGGAAGTGCTAGGAGAAATCATTAAAGCAAATTAGACTATTAACATCCTAAAGAGCATTTATCTTGTGGATCAATAGGCTCTCATCTTCTTTAGAGGACCCTTTGGTGTCCTAAATCCATTACGAGCCAGATTATGAGGATAGTCAATTCATTACATGCAGATAGGCCAATAATTATTGACACCATAGGTACCAATAATAATTTCAGGAGTATATCTTTTGCAACTTTTTAAAATTGTTTTTAAAAACCAAAAGACGAGCACCGTTTTGAATAAATGAAACGTCTTGAGCTGAATTCATTAAAGTTTTCACACAATCTCAGGAGAATCCAGCCGTTCACTGAAGAGGATATTTAAAGCATCCTCTCAGAAAGAAGAAAAAAAAAGAAAGAGAGAGTCTCTTGGCATTGATGCGCTTGTCGTAGATCAAGCAACACTTCACCATATGATTTTTCCTGCTTTGCTGACTGTGTGTGAAGATGCCATACACCGGGAATGGATTGGATCTGCAGTCTACCATCACAAGATCCGCGATGCTCCAATCAACACACAAGATGTTCAGACATTTACAATTGCATCATTTTGCAGCGCCCTGCATGTGACGTCACGGCTGCCTCGTTTGTGTTTGCACACGCTCGCATTTGCTTCCCTCGGATTTGTCAACAAGATAAATGGACACACGTACATGTGTTTTCTCACTCTGATTATTATTTTAGGCGTCTATTGTGTTTCACATATGCATTTAAAGAAGAAAGGAATAATCAGATATGTGGCCCAGGAGTCGACGTACACAAATCAGCAGAGCAGCCGCCTCTGACATGATGTTGATTTGATGAACATGATGTGATACCATTATCTCTCCCCGAGCCTTCGCCAGTATGTTGACCAAGAAGGGCATTGTTCAAAAGCCATAAATCTCACCCCCTTACGTCGTGCCAATAATAGCCCTAAATGGGGATAAAATGACTTTCCCTTTTTCATCAGTTGTTATGCTAAAAACTGTAACCCTAAAGTGACCGCTGCCACGCATAATGTGCTGCGCCGTTTGTTGTGCGCTGAAAGGGCGAGCGGGAGATCCTTCTGTTCCCCATATGGCCCCATTGTCTTGGTAATGCCGCACAATGCGCCCCCCTCCAGAGCGTGCTCCTGGCCCTGCTGGTAGAGAATAAACTGTTGGTTTCACAGAGGCGAGCAGGAGGCCCGTGGACACAGAAGTGTGTATGATGTGGGGCTCCCATGCGCGTGGCCGGTCGATTCCACCCCACGGCCTGCGACAAGCCAGCTGGAGAAATGGAAAGCTGAGCAGTGGAGGAGGAATTCTGCACCACAGCAGGATGTGTGTGAAAAGTTTGTCAGAGGTATTTTCTCGGCTTGTATTAGAAATAGGGCTGAATGTGCCTTTTGTAGCAGCTTTGGTTGGATTATACCGGTCACCCCTTCTATTATCACTTGTTTTCAAAGTACCATTTAATGACTCGCTCCCTGGCACACAAATTTCACATCCACTTTTGAATTTCACTGTCAATCACTTAAGGCAGCCCTGAATTTTGCATTGATAACGATGTAAAAATAAAACAGCATCAACATGTCAACTGCGTATCTACTTAGATTAATTCAAAACATCATTTTTGATTTGTGCTTTTAGACACACTCCATCAACAAATAATTACAGCCACCTCCATCAACAAATAATTGTAAATATTTTAATTTATTGATTCATTAGCTATTGGCACAGCAGCAGAGCGTCACTGTGGCTGCGTGCTTTGTGTGGGCTGTGTGAATATTCCCTCCATAGCTTCCATTGTCTGGCCCCTGGTAGCACTGGAGCTAAACTAATCAGTCAAGGAGTTGCTGAGTAGACAACAACCACCCCGGTGCTAAAAACGAAAACAGACCATTAAAACACTAACTGGCCTTACCAGAGCACTGTCACATTTCAGCTGCTTTTTCAACCTACACTTGGCAGAACACATGTAGAGCTGCAGCTAACGATTCTTTTATTATTAATCTGACCATTAATCTTTTGATTGAAAAAAAGGAAATAGTGGAAAACAGTGTCCTAGAGCTTAATGCAGTGTCTTCAAATATGATTTTTTATCAAACCAACAGTCCAAAACTCAAATATATTCAGTTTATTATTGTAGAAAACCAAGAATACATTCACTTTTAGGACCAAAACTAAAGCTGTAGACAGTACGTTTTTGGCATCTTTACCTAAAAAAAACAGACGTAAGATTATATAATTATTAATCAATTATTAAAATAGTTTCCAAATAATTTTTGGTGAATTGACTGATTAATTGACAAATCATTTTCAACACTGCATATGCACTTAGAGGCTGTGGTAGACTTTCTCATTGTCTGTTATTTTGAAATCCTATCATAATCTATTACTACCCATCATTTTAATATTCATTTTTTAATGATAAGACACTTAATTTTCATTCATTCTTTTAAATGTTTTAATAATTAATACACATTACAAGCTTATAGACTATGCATTTATAAGGGTGTGGTGCTATTTGTTTAAGTAACCTAGCACAACTATGACGCAAACACGTGTGCATGGTGAAGTTATGGCCTGTTTTGATGGTTACGTAACCACTGTTCTACGGTGACAGGTTTACATACATTAGTCAACTGTAACTATAAATGAAAGGAAGTTTTGCTGCCTTGTCATCTTTACTAGTTAACAGTTAGCAGCTATAGACGATAAGAGAAAAAAAGCTACTACTTTTAAGATGGGATGCTTTCTTGTATGTTGCACTTGTATGTTGCACAATGCAGGAGCTTACATTGTGAGTCAGTTAAACTGTAAATGTCGGTATGACAGCTCTGATCATTTCATCTTTTTGTTGTCTCTCTTGCATGACATATGCTTTAGTGACGGTTGGATCTTCAAGCGCTTAAAAAAATGTTTATAAAATTCAACCAAAATATGTGACTGCGAAGATTTTATGTCATCAGTTGGAGCAAAAAAATGAGCTCCGGCAGCACTACACCACTGACACGTAGAGAAAAAATTATCAGAGACACGGACAGTGTAAGGAAACTTCTGCGATGGTATGTAGCGATGTAGCTTACCAATGCGAACTACACAATGAGATCATGAACGTGAGCTCAAAGACAATAGCTAATTAATATGCACACGCCACCAACTGGACAGGGTTGTGAATTACCTGAAGTCACGGTCGATCGTCCTGAGTGTTCTAATCTGTCAAAATGACAGATGGCCTTCAGATTTTTCTGCCGTTGTTAAATTCAGTCTGTGACGGAAAATATTCATTTAGCATCACGCCATAGATGCATTTGTGCTTCTGCTCAGGGTTTTTCTTTTTGTTTACCACATGGATACCCCTGTTGTATTTGCCCTCTTGTTTTTCTTTTGCCCGTCCCTTCTCCTTTGTGTCTTAATAAACAGTTGGCGTGGACATTAATGAGCGCACAGTGGAGACATGGACCAGGGAATCTGTGTGGATGGAGCTGGAGGCTTTGGGGATGTAAGGGTCACCTGGTCAATGAATATGAAGGCCCCTCTTATTATAACTTTGTCAATGACAAATAACAAACTGTTGGTATATGAAATGCTCCGTTGTATCATTTTGTGGAGGACAAGGGACATTTTAAGCTTGGCTGCCTGTACACCAGCCTTTGAGCTGGCCCTGGAAAAGCTGTTTGTTTGACCCTAAGGAGTGAGAATTGACAAAGCAAGCCGGGAGCATTTGTTTCATCTGCTAAGCCATAGATTGAAAATGATTTCCCAATGCCCCGTTTGAGATCCCCGTGAAGGGGGTCATCAATTATTTCCTGATACGTGACACAATATTGTACCTATTTTACTGACCACTGCTTTCTGGTTGGTCAGATAGCATCTCTTTTATCAGCCCATTATTGATGGTGAATGGAAGCACAGTAAACAGACCTGTGGGTTTATTTCTACTTTCTCTCTGCCAGGGCGCTGCAGCTCTACAGGGTGAGGAGTGAGGTCAATAACACAGAGGATAAAGAAGATGACAAAACTCACAATAGCATTACAGTTGTCTTGTATAGAAGAATTTAGATGTCCTATTGCAAATTATTTTAGAGCTGAAATAATTAGTTAATTAATCGATTAAGCAATCAAAAAACACTTATTAACCATTTGGGTAATCAATTAATTGTCATTTTTCAAGCACAAATGCAAAAAAAAGATTGGTTTCAGCTTTTTAAATGTAAGCGGTTTGCTGTTCTTTATAAAAAACAGGGCCGCAGCAAATTATTTTTTATTATTGATTAATCTGTTGATTATATTTTTTGATAACTGATGAGTTTTTTGGTCTAGAAAATGGCGAAAAAAAATGGTGAAAAATGTTGATCAGTATTTCCCGAAGCCTAGAATGATGTCATTTAAAGACACCACCTTGGACTATTTTCTGACATTTTATAGACAAAAATTATAAATTGATTAGTCAAAAAAACAAAATCTTGATAATTAAATACCTATTAGTTGTACCTTTAAATGCTTCACTGTAAAATATCTTGATCTTTTTAATAAAAAATGCCTCAAACTGCAGAAATAACACACTAATACCTGTTTATTCAACCCATTTCTACACATATACATCACACCAAAGAAGAAAAAAAAGACAACTGGAACAATTGCAAGACATTCATACACAATGAAACTCTTTTAGGCAATGCTGTTTAATCTTCATTTTGCTGGGAGAAGTGTGAGTCTGCTGAAAGCACACTGTTTTTTGAGCAAATGGAGTTCTAAATTGCTTTTTTTAAGTACCATGCGCCAGGGTAATGTCTAGAGGTACCGACACAGCATTCCGGTGGCAATGATTTATGGTGTGGGGCAGCCACAAATTGACTTGTATGCAAGAAATGTAAATGGAAGTGGGACATTTGATGGAGAAGCTCATTTCCAGCCTTAAATGTTTTAAATTAACCACACAAACTCACAAGGCAAAATGTTAATGGGCATTTTTCCACTTTTTTTTCTCCTCCTCATTCTTTTTCTCTCCCTTAACTTAATCTACATTACAGGTCAATTTATTATACAAACAGTAATATTGCTCTAGATTTGCAAGGATCAATGGATTTGACAAAGGGGATTCATTTCAGGAAATAAACCTTTGAAATTAGCCAGGGAATGAGGTAAATATTTGAAATGATATATGTTTGGAACAGGACAGTGTAAATTACATAAAGGTGCCACCAGAACAAAGAGAACACCAACAAAGACAGCCGTGCAAATCCACTCATTCCTCAACTAGACTGTTTAACACACGTTGGACTGCAGTCCTCTTCCTTTCCTGGAATGTAGTACTGTAATATATAATCTTATATCAATGTTTTAAACACAGTACAAAGGAACATTTTTGCAGATCCTGATACTGATGTTAAAAAATGACAATGTGACTGATAGCCGATGCTGATAGTGAATTTTTGTTGTTGTTTATTTCCCCTTTTGTTCTAGGAAACAAAGAAGTCCCTATTATAAAAAATAACTGAACTGTTGTTTTTACATTATCTTTAAACGAGCGCAAATTTAGTTTCACAAATTCATGAAATTACTTATAACTTTGTCACATGAAAAAAAGAAACGAAAAAATAGTACATCATCATCCCCTCTCTAATATCATTTCATATTGCTGTAAAACAACGACAAATTTCTCCTACAAACAACTGTATTTATTCAAGTTTCTTGCAAAAAAACGAAACTTTCCAAGATTACATTTGAACACATCATGATAACGTGTAATTAACCTCCAATACTCATTTTTACTGAATAGAGCTTGAATGCATCATAATGTAACTCAATGGTATCTCTGTTAGCTGTTACTGTAGTTCCGGCCACCAGCTGCTAACAGCTAACAGCTAACGTTAACCAGCTCTGCTGCTGCAGATTTCAACGCGATTTGTTGCTCACAGTGTAGCATTGTGAGAGAAACAATAGGTTGCTAACCCTGAATCGTTGACGGTGGGTTTACTGCGTCCTTTCATTCCAAAGGCTTCCCGGGGAAAATCTCTGTTTGTCCCAAACAAGTTTTTTATTGTCTCAGAGAAGACGGGACGCTGTTAGTGTCGAGCCCTTCTTATTAGCTATCGTCAAATTGATGTGACACAATAGAACAACATCGGCCAATGCCATCGGTGAACGTCATTTTAATCGTCGACAGGCCAGTGGCAGTCAACATGGTGATTATCAGCCGATAGCAGGGGTGGGGGGAAACAATCGATACAGCATAGTATCGCGATATTTTTCGGTGGCAATATCGTATCGTCACACAGCGCCAAGTATCGATTTTTCTTTATTATAGAAATGATTAATATTACGAATACAAATTAAACTTTAGGTAGCCTACTAGAATAATATAATCAATTGCTTTTTCAGTCATTTTGCGTTTTACATTTTGCTGCTGCAAAACATGGATGAGGTTAGACGAACAGACTGAAAACTTTATCTTATTAGATAAAACAGATGTTGACAAAGTTTTTTCATAAGTTTTTTCATAATTTACAGTTGAGCAAAGGTAACATCGCAGTGTATTTCATCGCAATACTCAGCATATTGCAACATATTTAAAATCGCAATAATATTGTATCCTAATAATATCGTATCGTGGATCCTCTGATGATTCTTACCCCTGCCGATGCCGATATTTGGCCCATAAATCAGTGCATCCTTAAATCCTGATCTATTGATTATTACTTAATAAGAATGGGGGGGAAATTCAAAACAGTAAAGTTCAGGAATATTTTTTGTGGTGATATTGTATTGATTCACAGATGCCAAGTATTGATTTTTGATTATATAAATTATAAATATTGCAAATAAGTATTAAAAGTTTTGGTAGCCTACTGGAATAATACAATGAATTGCAATTCCATTCCACTAGGTACATTTTGCTGCAATAAAAATGAATTAAATGAGATGTGAAGAGACTGAAAACTTTATCAGAAGTTGACACAGTTTTCCTTTAGGGACACAATTTGAAGTTTGAAAAAAGTAACAAATCTTAATATATGTTCAGACTACTCAGCATATTGCAAAATGTTTAAAATCGCAATAACTGAGACTAAAGTATTGTAATATCATCTTATCGTGTGGCCTCTGGTGATTACCACTCCTGTTAATTAACTGCTTTATGAAAATTTTCATTTAGTGTTCCATTATAGCTGAGAATCAAATCTTCCAAACTTTTTAGCCTCATTCATTCATTGCACATGAGAGTGTAGCTGGATAACAGGACGGAAGAGTGAAACGTGGAATCAGTGTGCCCTCAGGCTGAAGAAGAAGTGGCCTGGAGGGAGAAATTGTTTTCTAATAACAAGAGCTTCTGGTCCCCCGAGGGACAATTACAACGTTAGCTCCCTTGTCAGAGTAAAAGCCGCTTTCAAGCTGCTCCTTTCATAATGCTATCATGTTTGCCCCTGAGATATGCCCGTGGTCCTCATGTCTCTGTCTCTTTATTTCTCTCTATCACTATTGATTGAGGGGCCATTTATATTCACAGTAGGGGGTCTTAATTATGAGTGTGAGTGAGGCCAGCCAAATAGGGCTAAGTGGTAACAGGGGGCCAATGCCTCTGCCACGGGGCTCTTTACCTATTTAACATTCAGCGCCTCACTCCATGATCATTGGCAGTACACTTATAAAATCAACGTTGCTCAGTGGAATAATAACAGTTTTTGAAGTGGCTTCAGTTAAGCTTGTAGGCACCACAAAAATTGGGATTCTGCGTGTTACAATTGGAAAACAATATAGATGTAATCACACAGGGATTGCTGTGTGACACCATTTATGAGCTTTGTAAAAACCCTATTATTTTGTATAATTAACAATCATGCGTTTTTTGTGGTTGCCATAAATCCCTGGGTTGAATTTTCTGTATGGGTGGAAATTTCTAGACACCTCACAATTTGATTTGATTTCAGTTCAGAGGGCAACAGTGTGATGATCAAATGATTATCAGTTTGTCTTGATGCATCAAAACTTTTGATTTCGTACATGATTTGTTTTTTGTCACTGTAGCTACCTACTCCTTTAAAACAGCATATTTGTAATATTCCATTATTAAAATAAAACAGTGTATCCCTGACCATTAGCCTCGGGGAGGGGCGGCTTGTCCACAGTCTTTCCTGCAGTTTCCTGTCGTGTACGGTAATGCTAGCATCTCTCCTCTCTCGATTACGACGAGGGCGGGGCTCCACTCAACTTGTTATGTTACGTGCAATGACACAGCCATTGTATTAAATTAATACAATAGTTGTAACAAATGAAAGGAATGTTAACAAGACACAGTGACACACGCCAGAGTATTATTTTTACGTTGCCAGCTACCGCCAGCGTTTTTGATCATATTCACTAATCTTTAAAGACCTGCAGAATAATTTGTTCTGTGAATATGCAAACAGTATATACATGAATCTAAAGAAGAAACCATCTGGTTTTAAAGACAAAAAAAACCATCTTATTCTATCTTATTCCATTTCTTTTTTATCAACACTTGAATTTGTGCATTTTCATATAAAAACAAAATTTCTCACAAAGAGCTTTTTTGTCAAAGACTGTTGTTTTCAAGTACAAAATCAATTTCACATTTGCATTTTTTGTTTTTTCTCATTTCCTCACGTCAGTTTGAATTGTATAAATGAAAATAATGATAATAATAATGAAAATAATATTCTCTTTGACATAGTGGAACACGTTGTCACGTTCAGTGATCGTTCAGTGTTCTGTTGTCGCCCTCTCCTCTGTGGTTGACTTGTCCATGTGGCACTGTCGCCGTCATTGGGACGCAGTTTCGTCCCACCAAACTCATTTGCTTCTTCGTCCAAATCAGATTCAGAATGTTGATCAAAACAGGAATTATTGGAGGCTGAGTCCATCAACATTTTTCCAACGGCATTTTTGTGCAGATTGCAAGCTGCTACATTTCTGTAAACGACATCTTCTTCCGGTTTCCAGTGGATCTTCGTCTTCGTTTGTCATGGCAGTGCTGCTCTGTTTCACAAAATGTGTAACAGCGCCCCCTATCTCATAACAGTGAAAACATTGAAAAAAACAGAATATCTCGTCAATGGCGGTTAAAGAGTTTAAATGGTTTCAAGACTAATTTTCCGCAGTATTGATACGATAAATACTACTTTATCACGCTTTTCTCTTTAACAGCGAGTTGACACAAACACCACACTGCCCCCATAGCCCCGCCTCCTCTCACTAACTCGCATTACTGTCTTTTCATTACTTGTCTCATTTGCTCTGGTTGCATATCAGCTTTTGCGTCACAGTTTTGTTTGTTTTTTTACTTGCAATTCATTGTCTATTGAATGTGTGACAATCTCAGAGGCTTTTGAACATGAACACTATAGCAAGAATATTGTTTTCATTAATGTAAAGTTTTAATTATTGTTACTGTTTATTACAGTCATTCTGCTGCTTTCTGCTACTAACCAAGACAAGAAAGGTAGTCGCTGTCATGTTAAAGACTTGTTATATTTACCTTTTGATAAAGGTTTGAAATGTTACCCCCTCAATGAAAATTTGGCAATAGAAATGGAATCAAATGTCGAAAATTTCAAGGTATTGTTTTGAAGTTCTAGTATCGTGACAACACGTGTGCACAAGTGTGTAGGCGATCATAATGTCAAGAATTGTTTTTTAAATTTCAGATTATTTACTTTCCTGCACCAAGACATAACCTTTCAAGAGAGAATCGCAATGCATATGCGATATGTTCTCGATTGATCCTTTTGTTTTTTGGTTTGTTTAAAGACTTGCCCTGCTTAAGAGAAAATACTAAACCACAGTCAACGCCTTTTCAAGTGTGCTCTTTATTATGTGCCTGTGCTGGATTATCTACTGCTAAGTGAAAATATTACAGAATACACATCCATTTGCTCTTTCATTTTTTTCGTCTTTGATATGGCAGTCCCCACGAGAATAGCAGCATTGAGACTTTGCCTCCTCTTTAATTTAAAATCCCCTTTTGCAGTTTGGCAAACTGAGACCATCCAGCCAGTAAATGTTCTGGCTGAGTCTTAAGTCTCTACATTTCAGTCAGCCGGGGAAATGAGCTCAAGCACGGCTCCTAGTGTTGTGGTGGCTTCAATCTGCCGATCACACATACAAAATAAGCCCTTCATTTTACCTCTCGCACAGTACAAATTCTTCCTCAAATGACAACTGGCAGGCAGAACAGCTGAATACTTCTTATTACTGTGCGTGTGTGTGAATGGCGTTTACTTGTTCAGTTCATTCTTAAATATGTATAATGGCTTTGATTAAGAAACATCTTTCACTTGTGGTTGCAGTTTGAAATAACTAGACTCCTTCTTTTCGACATCTGACCTTAGAGAAGACTGAGAGCGTTTGGGTTCAAGGCCTCTCTCTGTGTGGCAGTGCTCAGCGGTGTGGCCACCATGGTTGAGGCGGTGGTCCAGGGGTCACGTGGTGCCTGGCTCATAGGCCTCTGTATCTGCAGCCGCTGACAGGGGGACATTGTGTTCCTCTTTTTTTCCTCGCTTTAACCAGTCAGCCATGGCTTACATGGTTTGTTGTGGCCCCAAGATCAGAAGGAGGAAGCTGAATAATGTCTTCCTATTCTTTAAGGGGAGGGCCACGGTTGGTTGATTATAGAATAGCTTTGACAGACCAGAGGGAACTATGGCTTTTGTCCAATTCCCCACACAAAGAAAGGTAAGTTCAGAAAAGAGCTTGGGTTGGCTTTTTTAAGCAGATGCTGGCTGGCCTACTCCTCATCATGCCATCATAAACTTATAATGCCTTCAGGGACTCCCACCTATGCAGGCTGTCAAAGGACAAGCAGCACCACTCACGCTCTTAAACGAAGGCGTGAGTCATTTTGATCCAAGGCCAGCACGAAGGGAAGGAATGAATTTAGAGTTCAGACAAAGAAATCTTAATTAAATGTAAATGAATTTTGCATACGTTTTAAATCTAAGTGTAAATCATTTTTTATTCTTCTTTTAAATTTGTGCAGGGTTCCCACAGATCCTTAAAAAGCCATAAAAGGCATCAAATTAATTAATCTAAAAATAATAATGTCTTAAATCAATCTTTCAAAAGTCATAAAAATGCTAAGAGATGGAAGTAGGATGGATGGATGGATCTTTTTTTCTGACGTAAAGTAATTGGTAATATCTTTTTATTTTTAAATCATTTACACAATGGCAATCGTATTAACGTCACATTGACCAGAATAGCCGAACGTACATCCCTATAGTTTGTTTCTAGCCAGTATGCTCAGAGAGGATCCACTGTCTGCTAGCTGGCCGTCACTGTGCCCTGGAAAACATGGGATAGTGCTGCGAATTCACCAAAAATTGGCTGTTTTGCATCATATTTGAATACCTGTATGTGGCAACGCATATGTACCTCGGTGTATTTTATGTAAAAAGTTTCTCAGATACGGCACGATGGGATTTAAGGCAGTGTAAAGAGTGAGTAGAACAAAATTGCGACGAAAACTCGGCAACAAACGGCAGGTATTTCCCAGCTTTGTTCTGCTCTCGTCTCCGCCACAAGACAAAAAAGCCATGTTTTATGATACAATATTTGGGCAAAATTGACCCAAACCCTAAGTAATTGCTTGTGTTGTCCATGTTTTTTTTCCTTCATTTTTGGATATCGTAAAATTGAATTCCCATTTAATTCCATCACACATCACATTTTTCTTTTCTACCCTTGTCTCAGCCACGAGACAAAAAAGTCATATTACATGTTGCACTAAACATTAGGGAACTGCTGTCCCCAGTAATTTGTTTTTTACCCCTTTAATTTTTGTTATTTCAAATTGGTCTTAAATGTCAATCCAAGTGGCATTAAAAAAGTCTAAAAAGTCTTAAGTGGCCTTCAGCTTTAGGGACCCTGCTATGGCTGATTGTAATTTTTTTTTATCACTGACTAAATTCTACCCCTGCGCACATGTGCAGCATGTGTGACCACACGCATGCAGACAAAGACCCACAATCCCACTCAGTCTGCAAGAATTAGCATTTCATTCAATGTAACAAGGCCCAATATGTTTCCAGAAGTGCTGCCATACTGAAACAAGTCCTTTACAAAACAGAGCCTGAGGGCTCGGGGGGCCGACTCCTGGGACCCTGGCAGCCTCCACGGCCTATTTGTTCAGCAGAATCTGTTATTCTGTCACAGCAGGCCTGTCACAAGTGAAATCATTTAAATGTCCAATCCTGTATTTAAGCAGACTGTCTCACCACGAGCAGATGAGCGGTGCTCTGAATTTATAGCCAGACCTATCAAAGGGTAAGCAGAGCAGTGTGCGACCTGGTGGAGCAGCGGTCCTGTGGGAGCTGATTTAGTGGCTCTCTCCCTTATGCAACAATAACAAACAGTCGCTCGTAATGAACGTCCTGGGTATTCCTCATTGTAAATTCAAATTCAGCACTTTACAGTGAATGTGATGAAGGCTTTTAATACCACTCATTATAACTAACTGAACGGCTCTTACTTTTAATCCATTGCAGTTGTCAGCATAAATAAATGGATGTCCAAAAACAAAGAAAACCAAAATCAGAAATCCAAGCTGCTCTGTTTGCTACAGACAAATCGCTCTGTGTAATATTTCAAGCTGCTTGTAATACTTCAAGTGGGACATAGTGGACAAAAGGGTTCAGACCACCAAAAGCAGTTTGATGTCGGTGTGTAATGGACCTGTCAACTCTGATGGATTTTCAACTGCGCCGTATTGTTTGTCCCACTCCGGACAATAGAAAGCTAAGGAGACAGCCGTGCAGGCCTCTCTGTGTGGGCTGCACACCTTGATCAATAGTAAATTTTTTATCCGCAATCGCGCCAAAATATATAATTGCATGAAGCACATAGGGGAAATACGATGCAGACTGCTCTTAGGGTGATTTCTCATAAACATAAAAGCTGTTTGGAGGATTATAATCAATGGTGCAACACGACCCACCACGTTGATGATAGACTATCATTACAGATTGCTCTCTGTGAGTAATGGGACCGAAGCAAAAACAGATAATGTGATTCAATAATATATTTACTGAAATCGTGAAGAGAGAGAAATGGGAAAATCTCTGAGTAACCCAGAGGCCTTAATTAGAACTTGCCAGAACAGGGAGGATGCCACAGGATCACAACAGAGACTCCAGCGCTGGTCATTGTCGACTGTATGTGTGGTCGTGTCAGACTTGAAGCACAAGTGGCTCTCAGCCCCCTAATGTTTGCTGTAGACTCACATTAAGATCGATGATTTGTTTATTAGATTTCCAATCAGAATATAATGGCCTTGAAGCATTAGCTGCTGTAGGGGAGACGTGGCTGAGTGTGTCTGCTCAAGAGCCCCCTCCCCACCCTCCTGATTTTTTAGCTCTTCCTCTGAGTGTAAACAGACCAGAAAGAGAATTAAAAGAGATTGTATCGCTGTGCGCCACGCCACTGTGCAATTCCCGAGAGATAAACATTAAGCAAAAGGCAGAATGGCTGTGTTTTTTTCTTCCTTACAGTCATAAAAGACCCCACCCTCTGAGAGTGTTATTAGCCAGGATCCCGGGGAATGTCATATTAACAATGAATGTCTGGTAGTGAGGGAGATTGTCCTAAGTATGAGCCCGGCAGGGAGCTCTCTTTAACTCTAATTCACATTGGAATCAGATCGCCCTGCTAAGATCTCATCAGCGTTATTACTCCTGTGCCCAGCCACCTCCTTCTCCACTGTCCATGTGTGTCCTGCCGAGCAAGGCAGGCCTCTGCCATCACAGTCTGTCATTACCACTCCCTCTTTCATTTTATATGGCCTAAACTAATGTTGATCAGTTTGAGGGAGGTGGGAGAGGGGGTGGCATAAAATAACCTTTTCAACTTTATGTTTCTGGTTTTTGTCACTCTATTGCAGAGAGATCAAACCTAAAAACTGTCCCTTTCCATATATATATATCTCTCTCACTGTAAAAAAAAAATAATAAATAAATATATATATATATATATATATATATATATACATATATATGTATATATATATATATATATTTACATATATATGTATATTTAATTTTTTTTTACAGTTGTTGATAACAGCTGCTGTGTAGGTGTACCCTACAATGTTGACTAGGGGCAGAACTTTTACCTCAGAGGTGGGTGGGGACATGGTGCAGGCACAAATCTCAAAAAGGTCTTTAGTTTTTCAGATACCCCTGCCCAAAATAAAACAAAACACAGCCATGTTTAATCATAACTTTGACCATCATTAAATTGATGGCCGTAAAAAAAAATATGTTATACAGCAAAGTACAGCACAAAGAAACTTTGCACAAGGTGCTGTAAGAAAGCAAATTGCCTAAGTTCAGGTATAAAATGCATTTTTATATTATTTTAAATTCAATTTAACACTATGGAGCTCAAGATTACTAATATATCTCCTCATACAATGTTTAAACTAGACACTCCAAGCTCCACTATGATTCATACTTACACCACTTTTAGAGATTTTCTACAGACCTTTGAAAGTCTTCTTAGTTTTGAAGTTGTTCTCATTCCCATAATCTTTTGCTCTGTGTAATTTCCTACAACATATACATTTCAAACGCCATTCCAACGTACACCCCCCCTTTATATATATATATATATATATATATGTATTGTGATATATCATTAATTTTCGGACTGTAAAAGTGTAGCTGTCCAATACGGCTTTCAAATAAAGTGCAGAGGACATGTCCCCTGTTTACCCCCTGAAAATTACGCCCCTGACATTGGAAAACTAAATCAACATTTGAATGCTGCACACCTTTTTTTGTGCGTTCTGTTAAAACTCGATACTTCTGCCCAGTTGCAGAAAAAGATTAGGCTACACCAATATTCTTAGCATCATACTTGTAGAATTAGACCACAAATTACATTTATTTACTAAAGAAAGCTGATTGAATAAAAAAAGACTAATTCGTTCAATTCAATCAATCACTTCGTTTAAAGTGAGGATTTGTTCAGTGTTTTTTTTTTTAGGGTGATGAAGACATCATAAAAAATAACAATATTGATACATTGAAGCTTCTTTCCAAAGCTAGTACAGCTGCAGTTTTATGTTTCCAGTAGTTTCTTTGGAATAAATACTCATCATGGCTGTTAAACTTAATGACCAGAAAACTCAGTGAAGAAGACATCACAGTACTGGACAGCAGTGACTGCTCAGATCTTATAGAAAGATGAAGCTAGTGAGCACATACAGTACCTTCATGTGATTCTCTTAATTATTTAATTGAATAGAGAAGATAAATGCTTGCCAGTTTATTAGGTACACCTTGCTAAAACTCAGTCTAATACAACAGTCATGGAATAAATCCTACCTGCTTTGTTCGAGACAAGACTGTGGGAGTTATGTTGCTGTAGCGCCACCTATAGGCCCAATACCATCAAGTTTGACCCTCAGAATTGGAAGTGGAGCTAATGTGGAAACATTTAGTCAAATAATAATTGATAAATCGTTTAAATCAGTCTTCAAGCAAAAAGCCAAACATCTGATCCTTCCAGCGCCTCAAATGTGAGACTGCTTTTCTCTCTTTTTATATCATAGTAAAGTGAATATCTTTAAATTTTGGACAACTGGCCGGACAAAACAACACATTTTAAGATGTCTGCTTGGACTGTGGGAAACTATTTGTGACATTTTTCTTTGTTTTCTGACATTTTATGGACAAAATGATTTACACATTAATTAAGAAAACAACAGAGTAATTGTTAGCTGCTAATAAAATGTAATGAAGAGAAAAAATGAATCCTGCTGCATGTCACTTTATTGCAGTATGTGGTATCAAAAATGTGCTGATGTACACATATGATGTCACATATTTAGTGCTCTGTAGCGATAGTAAAGCAGCAATGACATGCAAGTATAACACTTAAATATGTTGGTCACACACATGTGAAATGTGCTTGGTAAATAAAAGGAAAACTGCACAGAAACTTTATTATTTATTCTAATTTATAGCTAACAGCAGCTTCATGCAAATCAGCTGTATTTTGCAGTGGAGACCCTGTAGGGAGACTTTCACTGTATAAACCAAGAGGACTGTGGTTGGGTGTGATGCGTTCGGTATTGGCTGAGAGACTGAGGGGGTCGAAGACTTCACTTGTTTTACTCAGATGAATTGGACAGGCTACTAGAAGCGCCGAGGCTTCAGCATCTTGATAGCAAACTTGATAGAGCAATGGGCCGTGGTGGCACTGAACATAGGCTTACATCGATAAAATGCAGCGTACTGTGTATACAGTATATACCCGACGAGATGTGTATTCAGTTGAAACCATTAAAATGCTGAGAGAACCCTATAGCATAAATGAAATTGTTGTACATACTCACTGGGCCCTGACCGACAAAATGGAGTGCAAATGTTAAGTACTGCGAGATGTAAAGTACAAACACATTATGGGGCAGGTATTAGCTTATAAAACACCGCAAAGCAGAGAAAAATGTGAGCAGTCCCTGAACTGCTGTAGCTCACCCTGGTTAATTTCAAGGTTTAGTAGTGTTTTCTGAAAAAAGTAGAAAATTAGATACCATTTAATGGCATTTAAGAGTAAGCAGAGGGTTTTGCTTCATGCTTTGTAAAGAGGTCATGTTTTTTTCTTTTTTAATATATGAAAATACTAGTTTGTTCTGTACTGCCAGCTTTCAGCAATGTGTGGGAGCTTAATCACCAAATACAGTATGATGCAAAGATATTTTAGGTACGCCACAGACTACAGCTAATAATTGAACACATTAACTAGAAAAAAAATCTAATAATAGTAAATTTAAGCACATTCTCAGTCCTTTTAGACCTTAATTTTCACAACAGAAGAACACTTTGCACATCTTTTTCTTGAGATAAGTGAGTAGGAGAGGGATGACCAGATCAAAAGGTGCAAACAAACTCCTGCACACTGTCTTTCACACTGTCTAACTTCCAAAAATACATTTATTTGTGAGGTTTCAGTGCAAGATCTTTATCAGGCAAATGGTTTTTGACAATGAGAGGCCATCCTAATTAGGAAAAGGCTGTAAGTCTGCAACCAGTCACATCTCTTACCTGCAGTAGAAAGGCATAAATACCAAACGTCCTGTGTATAGAATTAACTTTTTGACTCGCTGGCCAATGGGACTGATAGTCTTTTTGTGTCAAATATATATTTGTTTCAGTACATTTCATTGAGATAGTGAAGTATAATGTTGAATACAGACTTAAGGAATAGGCCAGTGCAAAATTTGAAGCATAATTATTCGAATATATTGATCAACGGTTAATCAAATCAAGCCTGATTACAACTCAGGAAGTCTTGATCTCTATATTCTACTTAAGTATATGCTATTTAATGTACTTGAGGACCAAACATTCAAGTAAATTTGAAGGTTTGTAAACATATTGGATTATTTAGACACTTGTAAAACACGCAAGACGCCATAAATGACACAAAAAGCTGTAGAGACTACTGGCATATTTTGCTCATTACGTGACTTCTTGGTACACATATTTACCTTCCAATGTGGTGGATAAGCTTCCGAGTACTTGCCATATGGAAAATCTACTCACATTTGGCACTTGGTGAATGTTTATTTTGAACCCTGGCATCATCAGTTTACTATATGAGAATCTCTAATATCATGCATGAAACTGTAATAATGAAACACTGGGTGCATTCAGAGTCGCATACTTTTTCTTTTTACTTTTAGTAGGTACTGTAGCTGCCCTTAAAAAGTACGTATTGTTGCATGTAGTATGCACACAGTCGGGACATGCTACCTTCTTATAACATTATGCCCTGAACTTTGACTTTCTTACTCATATATGTGTTACCATGGAGATAAAAATAAAATGACGAAGGTCAATCCGGTCAACTCTGATGTTGCTATTTTGCAGTAAGTAATAACTGCATACACTGTAGAAGAACACATGTTCAACAAGATAGTAAAATAACATAGGCTATACATTTCACTGTCATTGTATTTAATACTTTTGCCCTTTTGTTTGTTTTGTTTATATTTATTATTATTTCACTCAATTAAACATTTCATATTCCTGTTATTACCTATCGTCAGTCACCTGAGTGCACTGTCATGTATCATTAGGACCTCTGACAGTCGATGTGACATATCGTCTGCTGTGCAGAGGATTGTGGGCCAGAATAGCCAGAAAAGCATGCTGGCAAATACCAGATGTAGTAGGGTGTCTTTGCCTGGTATCTTTGGCATACTGCATTTGGCATACTATGTATTGGGACATACTAAATCTTTTCCTGGTACACTATATAGTACAGGTATTGGAACACACAGTCTGTATAGTAACAATCTTAATGTACCCCAAAATGATTACGTTTAAAGGGTAGATCCCTATAAAATGAATGTTTAAAGCCTCAAAGACTTAAACTGCATTCTCAGACAGATAGCATACATTCCCAAATATTGCAGGTGACATTTGTACATGAAACTGTAGGGATACATTTACATGGCAAGTAAAAAATCAGCACCAATAAATAAATGAATACCTTCATAATAAATACAACAAAGCCTCCGAAAAATTCCAACCATTGTTGTTAGTTACTTATTTGTCACTGAGGTTTATCCAAATGTTATTGCCCGATCTGTGCTTTCACTTGAAAGCCTTTGTCAGAGATATATTTTGTGCTGTACAGTATAACAGCCAGGCATATACTTTAAGTAACATTTGAGTTATGTTTTTCTGCTTTAACAAGTGGAATCATGACCCATTTGACAACTATGTTTGACAGCCTCGGTGACATTAAAACCAAGCCCCGTGGTGTCATTTAAAAATACACCTCAAACTTTGCCACACTCTTTAGTCTTTAGTCTTGAAGGGGGAATGCTCACTGATTTGTTACCACTCAGCAGTACTTTTCTTCTTAATGAATTTTTAATATCCTTAATGACAGCAGAAGAATGATGTCATTAGGAGTGGATGTTTGGAAAACGCTGACTTGAACTCTTTTGGACGACCATTTTTATAATGATTTAATATAGATTAACGCCCCATAGTAATGAGCAGTTTGGCTATGGAGGGGGGGGGGGCAACCATTTAAAGTAGGACCCCGCCATTCATTTGGCTGTACACTTTGAAAACTTTATGATCTATCACTCATTCATGGAAGTTTTTTGTTGAGTGACAGTGAAATATCCTGTTGGTTAGACATCAGTTTACCAGCGTAGTAGGGCCAGTGTAGGTAAAACATATAAGTCAGGGTAGGGGGGTAATATTCTGAAAAAGACTCTGAATTTCTGAGATTAAAGTTGTAAATTTACGATTAACTGTCATATTGGGAGCAGGGAGGTTGGTTTTGGTTAATTCTGCTTTCAATAGCTTGACACCCGTTAACTGGGAACTAACTGGTTACTTTTAGTGTGTTGCTCCATTGACTCAATAAGCTTTAGCGCCACATTTCAAAGCGCTGTCCATTTAGTGGTGGTGATGTAATGTTTGTGATGTAATTGCCTTGCCTTTTTTTTTCATTTTCTGTTGGCTGACAGACAGCTGGCTAGCCATGTTATCATGTAGAAACATAGTGCCCAATGTGCACCGCTCTGCACCATGCACCACCTAGGTTGGGTGGGAACAAGCTAGCGGCGCCGCTCACTTGGCAGTTACCATCAGTAAGGCTGTCCCACCACAGGGATGGTGTTGCTGTAGAGGCATGGTGGCCAACCTTTGGTATCCCCCCAGGTCGCCCTGGTCAGTAAGCGGCTTCATTTTGAGCCACATAACATCTTCAGCACTGTAAACAGTGTTAGCACCACTAGCCGTGCTGACACCGCTAACGGTGCTAACAGAGCTAACAGTGATGACAGAGTTAGCAGTGCTAAGGATCCACCCTCACTGGGGCGGTAGACCAAAGGGGGGCCACCATAATTCCACAGCTACGCCATTGGGTTGAAACAGTGTTACAAGCGATGAGTGCCGAATGAGTGGCGCTGCTAGCTAACGTTACGTCTGTCAGATCCAAGTGGTGTGCAGAGCAGTAAACTGAAGAGCAGCAAAATTAAGCTACACACCAACATGCATTACCGGTTAAAAACATTTTCGACAGTTTACTGATGAGCGGTCAACCGCTGACATCCTTAATTGTGACCTTGCTAGGATGTCCAGGAAAGATGATAGCCAGGTAATGGCCAGGTCCCGAACATTGGCACACCTGTCATTTTGGAACAGAACAGGATGATTTGATTGGACTTTTAAACAACAGTCAGAGTCCTGTTATTGACCCACTCATCCGCCAGGACTTCCTCCTTGTGTAGACCTTGCCGTTCTTTATACTATGTCACCTGACTTTCTGGTTGTATGAGTTTGATGTTGGGAATTTATCACTTTAATATTAGAGAATGTCTAAGTTTTTTTTTACCTCTTTAGTCTTGGAAATCTGGAGGATTTTCACTTGCAATATTCCCTCCCTCCTTTTCTTTTTTAACCTACAATAACCCAAATATGCCGTCACACATCAGTCTCATCTGAGAGTAAACAAAAGATAACAGGTTATGGTAAGGCTGATTCAACCAAGGACACTTACACAAATTGTGAAACATACATTCACTTTTCATCTCAGAGATGGAGTCACACACATTTCCAGCATATCTGCGGCACTCTTATCATCCTACAACTATCTACATCCACTAATGCCGTGATCATCTCCGGACAGAGCAGTAATGCCATGGAGGCAGAGAATTAAGATTGTGTCCTCCTGGTAATTTACCTACTGGACCTTGTGCGCTGGTGAAGTGTGAATCAATTTGTAAAGGATAGTTAAATTTCTATAACAACCTCCCCCTTCTTCACACTTGACTATCCCACATCAGCTATTAAAAAATGAAAAGAAAAAAAAAAAAATCACGTGGCGTCTTATGAAGATGATCAAGGGGAAGGCCACTCGCTGGGAATGATAAAACGACTGGCTGCACTTTCACCCCTCTTTTTTGCTGAATGGACCGACCTCTCCCTTCTGTGTACTGTATGTGTGTATGACAAGCCCATGCATTAGGCCGAAAGATAAATAAACAAGCCCGGAATATAAAATGAATAAAACAAGAAGGAGGTAGCAGGCTGGCTAGGACACTGATATCCCTTGGCAAAATGTTTTATCATATTCAGCAAAGGAAGAGCCTTTATTTTATTGATTTAAAAAAAAAAAAATCCCAGAGGCACTAAAAGGAACAGGCAATGATTAATGTCCCTCTCAGAAAAAGAAATTATATGGAATAAATTAAACTACTGCGGCAGCAAATTGAAAAATAAGGATGTAAATGAGGTTTGAATACTTAATATCTTATAAAGAAAAATAGTCAATGAGGCCCAAAAATGATGAGGGATTGCCAAAGAAACATAATATTAACTCTAATGACTGAGGCTAGATTTTCTGTACTGTCAGAATTTACCTGTCACAACTGATTTTCTGGCACAGACATGAAAAATGAGGGACAGTGTTTGAAGCCGTCGGAGGCACTCACCCTGTTCGCAGTGGGAGAAATAAGAACAGAAACATATGAGTGTGGAATTAAGGAGGTAAAATGTCTTTAATACACACTTGTATTACATCCATGTAAAGGCTCAGAATACTTGAAACAAAGCCTGAACGCTACGTCTCTCGTAATGCCAGTAAATGCTTCATTGTAATCACACATCAGCCTATTACCATAGCATGCAGGTTAGTATGTGCATCATTGGAGTGCATTATGTTCATATAAGGAGCTCATGTTTATCACAGACTTCATCTCCAGGCTCCATCAAACCCAAGAGCACGTCTTTATGTTAACGCAAATGATCTGCGCTTGATTTATCCACCATTATGGCGTTTATTTTTCTCTCACTATCATCTCTGAAAAGGTCAAGATGCTGAAAGACAGCTCGGGCGATATTTGTCATCCGGAAGTTTTTAGCTCGTCCTCATCACCCTCTCTCAATTAAGCCGCAGTGCAACATGGAAATCAGTCATCACTACAGCTATTGTTCACATTGCAGTACACGCCGCACAATGCCAGCTAAATGAGAAGAAAGCCAAAAGCGAGATCGAGTGAGAGAGAGAGAGAGAGAGAGATCTGTGGTAGTGCTATCAGTCGAAGTCGTTGTAGAGTTGGCCCCCGGTCCTCCCCATCCATCAGAGGTGGGGTAAAGATGAGAGAGTGAGACGGGGCCTGGGGAGTGGCAGTCGGGTGCTTGCATTGCACCCCATTACTTCAGATGGATAGCAGAGGGGTGCTCCACATTAAACACTGTTCCCTCAGTCGGAACCTTTAATTATAACTCCTCAGTATCACTTACAGCAGCCCAGCACAGATGTTAAAAACCTTTCGCGGCTTGGTTACCCCACCTTACTTAATCTCAAGAAGGGGGGAAGATACAGATGGCATATCAAGAGTCGGAGGATATGCTTGATCTCTGACAACAGAAGTGGTTCTCCTGTCGGGGGAGGGGTGCAGGTCTGTGTTTGTGTGTATGTGTGTGGTAACACTTTTTTGGCATATTTTTTTTGCAGCGAGTCAGAAGTTGCAAAGTTGCCATAAAAACTGGTGAGGGGTAAAATGCATCGGAGCTCATACTGTCACTAAAGCGGCGCAACCAATTCAGCAGGGAGCAAGACTTGTGCTCTTATGCAGGGAGGGAGCACTGTAAATCAGTGTGCCTATGAGCAGCTTTGTTTACATATTGCACCCTTTACTCTAGTCTGAAGGGTTCAGCAGCCCTTACATCACCCTGCCTCTGTGTATGGCTCATAAAACTAAAGAAGGAACATAACGTCGGTGTGGTTTGCTGCTTCAACAGTGTGTTGTGGCATCACTGTTGGTGTCAGAGTAGTACGCACAGAAATATCAAACAGTGTGTTGATATATATCCCAATACACCTTCCAAGCAAAGAAACAAAGAAAACAACTAAAGATAGTTATTTTATAGCCACAAAAGTGATCTGTAGTGGAGTTGGATTGATTTCCGTTTTTGTCAAGTCGAATGTACAAGCTTGAACTGGTTGATTTCACGCAAAACAGCTGAACCTGCATTTGTCATTATGACACATTCTGGCAAATTTAAAAGTAGCCTACATCAGCAACCTGTGCCTAATGCGTCAGGGTGCTAAATCCAACTTGTATAGCATTACTAATAAGCAATAGGACATAATGATAACATAATATTACATTTGTTCACGAACAAACTAATGAACCACTAGTGCCTGAAAGGACGTATGCAATTTACTGCTGAGCTGAGCACTGGCAACACAAAGGCAATCAGATGTCAGTAGAGGTTGTGTTTGTTTACGAGAAAGTTCAAGTGTTTGTTAGGGTTACGAGATAAGACGTGGCAGAGTTAGTCTCTCAAGAAAATTACAACTGCGCTAATATGGCAACATTTTGGATGTTGAGCTAACAAAAGGTTTCCTAACTGGCTGCTGGAGATGCAGTGTGTTGTTTTGAGCTGAACTTTTATCGACTTTGAAAGCATTGCAATGGACGAGTCATGACGTTGAAATGGTATTGTCTATACAGTGCCTCCTTATTTTACTACCAAAAACCAACATAAGGTGTCAGCTGGCTGGAGATGGAGCGCCAGAGAGCTGAACGTTTCTGGTGAATGACCATCGCTAATAACAAGCTAGGCTACTTGCTGTTGAATAATAATATTGATAATGCATTTTATATATAGGCACCTTTCAGAGCACTCAAGGACACCACACAAGACAGTTAAAAAAACAAGCACCAATGTATCCATAGATCATAAAGTCAAACAAATCCATAATATATGGTAATACGTTAATAAAATAGCTAGACAGAAATCTTAATCATAAATATTAGGTATAAAATCATCCTAATAAAGTCATCATCAGTACAAATATGCCGGTTTGAAAAGGTGTGTTTCCAGACGGGATTTGAAAGTGGAAAGGGCGTCAATATTGCGAATGTCGTGGGGGAGAGAGGCGGGGGGCAGAACGGCTGAAGGCTTTAGAACCCATGGTAGTCAAGCGGGCAGATGGTGATGTGAGTTGGATTGTTGGCTATTTGTATGACATTTCTAATAAATACCACAATATGAAACGTGTAAAGTACAAATGTAGGAAGGTGGCAAGTGGGTCACTCATCTCTTAAGTGGTTATGTCTTAGGATGTAACGATCATTTATCTGATTATATCGATTCAGTGATCAGCAATCCGCTATAATCGATGCAGAGTGAAAACATGGATACATATCGTCATCTTGAAGATACCACTTCATTTTGAAATTCCAGTGTCTCGTCTGTGTCAGCATTTCCATCCAAGCACATCTCCTTCCTAAACATTTAAACGGTGCTAGCTTCTTAGCCCCAGGAAGACAATGGCAAGCAGCCAGAAGAAGACAACTAGAATATTTACTTATTGATCACAGGCCCCTCGATTGAATCGAATCAAAACCGTATCATGGCAGTCTTTGTGATATCAGCCAATATAGTGTTGCTGTCAAAAGAATCGATATATAAAAACTTGTAATTTACACCTGTAGTTGTGTCTCCAGTCTAATCCCGGCTCGTAGCTACGTGGTTTGTTTACACGACCTATTAGAATAGATGTGATATTTAATGGATTAAATGTGGACAGAGAGCTGTGATGTTACAAAATGTGGCCAGTTACACTGTTGAGTTAAGTGCGACACCTAGCTGTAAAATTTGGTATACGGGTCCGGTCCGGATTGGCTTAATTTCAGACTGTATTAAAAATGTTGTAAATGGCCCAACTACAATCTGCAGTGTTTAATAAAAAGTTGCTGCTTCTCTTTAAGAACAAATTTCACTCTGTGTGACCTGAAGAAGAAAAAAAATCCACCACTTCACATTTTATGTAGAGAGGTTAATATACAGGATTCCCTTTTTACTGAACTTCGGCGTGTGCTGTTGTACACCAACACACTCATTAAAAAAAGATTCGACAAGAATTACTCCTCACAGTCACCTGCATTAAACCAAGCAGGTAAACTCATGGGCAGAGAGCAGCAGTACATCCTACCTTTGCACTCCGATCACTTGTGTTTGAATTACATTATACCACGAGAGCACTACTGTATCTCAATGGGTAACCATTTAAAGGCTGTTACTGGGGTGCAATTTAAAGCAGCGCCTTGGCAAATTACCACGCTCAGCTGTGAGAAGATGCCGCAGAAAAATACAAGTCAGGCTTTGTTTGTTGCCGTCACCGCTCCATCCGCTCATCAAGAGGTCGCTGCACACCTGCCTCTCGCATTTACGATAGTCTGCTCATTTCAAAATGTAATAAATTACATCTGTGTAATCTTGTAAAACATTACTTATTGCTGTCACCTTCAAGTTTGCAATCACAAAAACTTTGCAGCGTATTCCCCCTCCTTTCACAACACCCAAATCAAAACAGTTTTAATGGTTTTACTTAATCACACATCCATATTTAATTGTATTTACACTACCAATGTGGAGTTATATTGGAGCAGTATCAAGGTCATAAAGCCTGGTTGTTAACTTAGACTTCCAGACATGTTGCTCACGACTCTCTCATCCAGCTGATTTTATTACACAGGATCTAATTAATTGACCTCTCTTATGCTCTTTTGTTGTCACGGGTCGTCTGTAAAACGCTGTCCGTGGAGGTGATTTTTTTTTTATGGGCCACAGAGTATTTGTGTCAACGTCAAGTCAGGCCTGGATACAAGGTGCCACACTCTAAAGGTTTGGTAAGTGTGATATCCTGACATGGAATCCATTTCCCTGAATCTATAAGCCGTGCCTGAGTGACTATGTATTGTGTGAACAGATAACTCCCTCACTCACTCCCTCTCTCCCCTCTATACAAACATTCATTGCTGATGGTGCATGCATGGTACCTGAGCAAACACACCAACAATGTGTTACAACAACCACATTTCAGTTTTGCCACGTTGCCGCTGTGATGCAGATGAACTGTCAAAAATTGTTGCACAATTTATTCTTTTACATTAAAGAATTGCGTTATCACTCATGTTATCCCCACAGGGCCTTTTGTGTGAGGCTGCCAGTGGTTTCTGTACTTTTTGCTACAATATAAGCAAATGCAGAACATATATAGTGTGATAACAAAAAGCTTTGGTGGATTCAGTCGTTATCACATTTATCACACATGGCAGGTGAGGACCAGTGCAATGAAAAAAAAACAGTTGTATCTTGTTGGAATACTCCGCCTAACCCTAATCCTTAATCTCTATAAAGAGATATGTGTATCGGAAGCATTCTGGTTTCCAAGTAGTATTGACATATCACGTTTGAGCGGGTTTGGTTGCATGCATGCAGGTAAGCATTCCTATTAAGAGCAAAAAAGGTGGAAATAAATTGCCCGAAATGTAGTTTAATACAGCGTCTCAAGTTGCTAATCAGACTGTGAACAATGACCATTGCAAGAAAGAGCAAGTCTTGGCCTGGATAACCGTTGTCTGGATACCTGCTGGCTACACCAGAACCCAGAACTAGGGGTGTGCCGTATCATCTCGTTCACGATAACAGCAGTATAATTTTTAATATCACATGAAAAATTCATATCATGATACTCGCGACTTTATTTTGACTTGTTGACATACTGATGTCATACTGTTACCCACAGCAACAACAAGCGTGGTTGAAAGCAAAATTATTATTAACTCTGTGGTGGTTCCAAAAAGAGGAGCAGCTTTAGTAGTGTGGAATAAACTGTGGCGCCCTGAAAGTTTTTTGAAAAGCCCCGGACTTCTCACACTCTTTTAGCGAGTTACCACTCAGAGGGAACTCAGTCAGCGGCTCCTCTGGCAGCAGCACAGCGTCTCTCCTTCTCCTCTCTTGCCATGAGCACATGGGAGTCAGTGTCATCAAGTGATTTTGTCATAAACCTTTGCTGTCCTTTCTGCAATAATCCAAAATCCAATGCACAAATCTCATTGGCTTTTTGTCGAGGGAACCAGGCCGATGTTAACTTCCAAACTTCCAACTTCCATGCAGCACTCAATATAGACTCCAGGAAGAGTAGATGTTGCCTAGATAACAACTAATGGGAATCCAAATAAGCAATTTCCAAATATCAGTAAGAAATATTTGCAACTAACATATTTCCATTATGTATTAAACTGCTAAATACTTTTCAAATTGCTAATTTAATCGAACAGTCTATGAATGTCGGATAACGGTGAGCAAAAATTCATAAACCCAAAATCATAATGTGCCGGAGCAGAGGCATAAAAATACCAAACTCAAGTTCCCAGAGTTCAAGGTGACATCTTCAAATTGCTTGCTTTGTCCGACCAACAGTCCAAAACCTAAATATATTTGTTTTACAAAGATATAAAACAAAGAAAAGCAGGAATTATTTATATTTGTTGACATTTTTGCTTAAAAAAATGATCAGTTATCAAAGTTGCTGCTGATTTTTAGCGATGGACTAATCAATCTACTGATTGTTGCAGCTTTAGTATAATCATAACTGTATCCTGTAGTCAAGGTCATATCTTACCCTAGTGCTTTGGACACCATTTAAATGAAACAGGCATTTTTATAATAATAACTAGCAAAGAAAAATAAGTTTTGGACGATGTTACGGTACATTGTATTCCCACAGATAAACTAAGTGCATCAGAATTATTCTCACAGTTCATGTTAACAGTGCATCTTGTGAATCCTCCATGAGCTCAGTAATCTCTGTCATTGGTTGGATATTTAGAACATAAAGAAATACATAATCTACCAGATGAAAACACCGGTGCAGATATTGACTGATGTATTCTTGTTGTGGCACTGGTAATATTGTACACTATAGAGGTGACTCCGCTGCACAGCACTGGAATAGAAAACTTAACTTAACAGACCTATGCATTAAACATATTGTAGAATACAGTGTAACATTCATCACTGTCAAGGAGAGAGTTTGTATAAATTTAAATGCACTGAAGCGTTCAGAGCATTTTTTTCCCCTCCTCTTCCTTTGTCTATGAGTGGGAGTATATGTGTATCACTATAAAGCTGCCTCGTTCTTTGTAACACCGCAGAATTAAATATGAAGACTTCAACAACACGACGTTGTTGTATTTAGCACGGGTCAGATTATTTAAAATAAGCTCAGCTATGAGGGCTGGAATACTTTGTCTCAATGTGACGTGAAGTCAATTCAATAAAAAAAAGCCCACGCAAAAAAGAATTGCATTGAGATTTGTGGGAATAGCTTGTTCAAAGATGTAGCCTAGTTTAAAACCAATCATGGCCCCAAGTGCCGAATGTATTGGGAACCAAGACATGGCTGTGTAAGTGCCTGACAGTTTTAACATTAAAATAAATTGCCTAACCTTTCCAACATCCAGTGACAAAAACAGGAAAAATGAAAGATAATGGGTTATTATTCACTGAGGGATCCTATACATAATAATGATATCATCAATAATGGTACACTAGGGCTCATATGCTAGGGCTCCTGTGGCTTTAAAAAAAAAACATTTAATGGAATTACTTATTTTGAATCATCAGTCCTGGTCTGGTGTTTCACTGTTTCAATGAAAAAGGGAGAAAGTGTTGTATAATCCGAGAGAGCGAACAGATCTGTTGGGGTGAAAGAAAGGAAAAGGCTGAAACAGAGACAGAAAGGGACAAAGAGCAGGAGAATGTAACACGTTATAATTCTTTGAGGACTGTTTCCAACCTTCAGCCGTGAGTCAATTTGCCAAATAACACAAGCAGAACCACACAAAAGAGGCACATCAGTACCGGCTTAAAGTACATGGCAGTAAGTGGGCAATAGACTTACAAAGTATTGCAGCGCTCGCCTGACAAATGCAATAAACAGCATTATCCTTCAGAGGCGATGCTGGTGGTGGCGGCTGTGCTCCACGGCCCTGTGCCCACCTCCTCCTCACCGTGGAGGCCAGGGACAACACACAACACTTGGGAGAGTCGAGGAGCAGTGGGGGTAGTGGTGCGTGGGGTGGAAGTGAGGGAGGGGGGGGCGGCAAGGGGATGGGGGGTTTATGGGTGG
>NC_065518.1:13869851-13915543 GCF_006386435.1 Epinephelus moara | reverse complement strand
TATGATGAGGCAAAGTGATCAAGCAAATGAAATATCTGGGCTTTAGCATATAACTCAGTGAGGTGAGGTGAGCTTTATAGCCCTTGCTCTAGGGGAGCCATACCTTGCATGTCCTGGGCAATTTGCTTCTCTTATTGCATGTTCTGTCTTTGCTCGGAGAGGGTTCGGCAATGTGAGCGTTGCATGTTCGAGAGCTTGCTCTTGTTGTTGTTGGGACGCTCGAAGATGGTAAAAATAAAGATGGGATTAATTTGTTTATAGGTGGTGGAGCTGGATGCATTCCTGCCTCCCAGCGTAAAATATCTCATGTGTTGTAAAACTATTTTTTTTCACCTGAGTGGTGAGTTAGTCGGCTAGACAGCTGGAATATAAAGTTTATTTTCCTGCATCTGAGGTGGCCCGTCTCATAAGCAGATGCTTAGGATCCCTCAGCTGCCAGTGAATGGAAATGGAACTTTCATTGGGTTTCTTTGTGTCATTGTTGCTTGTAATTTAAGTATTTGAAGATTTTATTTATTCATTCAACCTTTATTTAACCAGGAAGTCCCGCTGAGATTGAAAATCTCTTTTACAAGGGAGACCTGGACAAGGTAGCAGCCAATCAGAACACATTTAAAATGCAACAAATACAACTTATAATACAAAAATCCACAGTAAAACAACAACTATTCAAACATAGTGGCCTCTCAAGAAAAACAAGCACATGTCTCTGTCACCACATTCTTTATGACGCCTTTAAATTTATCAGTGGATATAAGTGTTTCTAATTTTAGATCTTTTTGGAGATTGTTCCATGTCCAAGGTGCAGAGTAGGAGAATGTAGTTTTCCTCAGATCTGTTAAAACTCGGGGTACAGATAGACCACCTGATTGTCCTGTAGTGCTACATATATATTGCACCTAAACAGGAGTTTGGAAATTATGACAAATAGCAAAAATTTGGAGATGCAGTGCTAAATTTACAGACTTAAACCCATTCTAACAAATGTATGAATTACAACAGATTTTGAAATTTTGCAGATGCAACCAAGAAATTGTACGATGCAAAAAAAGGACAACAAATTAATGTGATGTCATACTAAATTTTGGTGTCTAGGTGTTCATACAAATTAGCAAATTTGGGGGTGCTATAACAAAATTTGCAATTATAACAATGACATTTGAGAGGTCCTGGAATTTTCAAGTTCGGCATTTTGAGGATCTTCAAAAATCATAAAACATACCAAATTTTGTGATTATAACGAACAGTTTTGTGTGTGCTGTATCAAATTTGGTAATTTGGGGACTTACAAGAAAACCAGGGAGTGTATGAATTGTGATTATTTGTTGTCATGCATATTTAAGAGTACGCATGCAGGTTAAATGTTGCTGGTGGTGGTAGGGGGGGTGGATTCAAATCCTGTTTATGGCCCCTGAAAACACTGGGACTGGCTCTGGCTTAGGCCACATAATTAATGAAATATTATTCTTGACCCCAATTTTAGCTTCCCGCAATAAAATGAACGATTATCTGTGATACTGACGCGTAAAATGTGTCCTTTACTCATAGAAAACTCTGCTGCATATCAAATCAAGCGCTTCCTAAACTAACAGCCAGACTCTACTTTTGGGGAGCTGCTGCTGCTGCTGCTGCTGCAGGGTGTGCACGAGACACTGAGAAACTTTAGTGAATGTTAAAATGCTCTGTTTATCTAATTTTTATCTAATTTTAATTATGTTTTGCATCTAGTAGATGCACTGTGAATAAGGAGTAGTTATTATGATGCAAAAATGAGTACATTAGAATTGTAGCACAGCATGGAGGTGAAAGCAGTGCTCGATTTATTAAAATGTAAAAGTGCCAAAAAATATTTTTCCCGGTAATCGTGATCTCAATATTGATCACAGTAGTTGTGTTTAATATTTCGGCCATCATCATGCAGCTCTGGCCTGAATGCTGCTCTTGTTTGTCCCGACCACAGCGCCGCACCTTGGCTTTTCCCTCCAGGCAGTCGCTCAGTGAGATTCCCGTCAGTTCAGTCAGTCAGTGTCCCAGCTCTCTGTGCCGCCGAGTCTATATAGTGATGATCTAGCAATGATAACTGGATCAATACCTCCAGCCATGTGGACAGCCGGCTGGGAGCTGCATCACTACTCTCACAGGCGACCGAGTTGCAAACACCTCGCCCCCCACCACCACCACCACCCATCCCATCCCACCCCAGCCCCCCCATCCTTCCTCCTGCCGAGACTGCGAGCTTCACAACTCCTCTGACACACTTCATCTTATAATTTGATCAAGAAAAGTGTCACATTAAGCAGATCTTACGGTCATAAATGAGAAATATGTGGATTTTATGAACTGTAAATGAGTACCCCTTCATGGATGGTTATTTTAGTGTCAAAATATATTAAATACATAGGAAGGAAAGGCTGTACCTGTTCACTGATTCCATACAGTCAGCACTGCGCTGTAGTTAGCTGTTTATCTTGTTACAGTTTAATTTACTATGAAAAATCACATCAGATCCATTTCTTTTTCAGAGTATTTTAGCATAACCAGATAAGGAATAAACAGACAGATTTCAAAATATTTTCAAACAGAATTCATAAAAATACAGTCCTATATATGTGTGCTGGGAATAAATGTGAGCCAGCAGCATAGGTAAAACCAATGAGATGTTACTTGTAGAGGAATGAAATTGGTTAATACAAAGGCATGTCGGTAATAACAATGTCCTTTCTCCGGTGACAAAGACAAAGTGCCTGCGTTTGGAGCGTACAAGCGCAAGAGACAAGTGATGGCTGAAGGTAGACTTTGGGAGAGCATTTGAATTTCATGTCCAAGAAGAGGCAGCCCATCATTAAAAAACCCTAATTTCTGTGTCAGGTAGAGTTACAGGTAATCGATCATCTTGTCACACCGATTTATTTTTTTCTGCCCGTTCAAAGTGAATTCTACTTCTTTCCAATTAAACTTGTTGCTGAAAAAGAAAACGTCTCTGGCTATTAAAGGCACATTTTGCCATGTTAGGTCTTTTTCCACCAAAGGTAATTTCTGAACATTTGGAAGAAAGGAGCCCAAGGGAGGCTGTGGCTTCCAGGCAATTCTTCATGTAGAGCTGATCTGAACAAAGCAGACCTTTTGAGGTTGGACGTCTGTTAATGCATGTGCATAGTCTTCTGTCATTTGTTTAGATCCTCTTTACTGGCACTTGAAAAACATAAATGCTGCTAGTGGTTTATCATTTCCTGCACTAACTGTGCTGATGTCATAATTGTTACATATGTAGTTGTGTGCAGCATGTAAGATGTTAAAATGGATTAAGTAAGCAGTTTAAATTTTGCAGTTTTATATTTTAAATCCTGAAAACAATGAACAAGCAGAGGATTTTAGTAATTGTTATTAATTAGTTTGCAGCAGCAGGTAAGAAACCTTAATTTTGAGGAATGGTGCATCAGCTGCAACTGTATAAATTCGAGGCGGCATGACTACTTGAGTGCTCAATTTGGGTGTCAGTATTTGTTCAACGTATTAAGTAATTGCTAATGTGAACATGACTTTTATTTTCTTTTTTTTAATATTTAAAACGGCTAAAATCTTAATTCATTGTAGAGTTGCGCGCAATGTGTTTCTTTGCTCAGCCCTTTTGTGCCCTGCTGTCGCTCTCTGTTTATCATGAGACTATTGCTGCAGGAGTGTGAGCTCCACACTGGGAACAGTTGGTGAAAGTCTGCCTATGCATGCACACAAAGTGACAAGGCTAACTGTTAGCATCACATTGCTAACTTAACCTTATAGTAATTAATGGGTTTAATGACATGAGTTAATGAGTCGAGCCGTTTCGGTGTGGGTGTGAGTTTGTTGGGACCATTGAATGTCTTAGTGTCAGATGTTAGCCAATGCTGCTGTGTTAGCTCGTGCTAACCAGGCACACATTCCACCAGGAGGACAGCAGCTCAGGACTCAGCAGATAGTTCATCAGGGCTGCGTCTGATTTATGTAACGGCAGCAACAGAAAGTTTGCTAATTTTTATTTCGTTACCTTTGAATTTATGGTTTAGTAGGCTAATTGAAGTCTTGCTTAATAAGTGATTTTCGAATTGTACTTGTTTCTGTTGTTGGCCAGTTTACATTCCAGTTCCTACGTTACTTTTTTTTGTGAGCACTCGAGTGCTAAAATATTTTAATGCAAATGCTCAAATATGGAAGTTACTGAAAATGCCCATCTCTAAAAAATACATAAAGTATGTACAGCCATTTAATATGATTCCAGTTGACTTGACTACACACAATGAGGCGGCAGTGTGGTTCCACCAAAGGACTGATAGATGCTTTAGGTCTCGAGAGAGGCTTATTTTGGTTTAACTGCTCTGACAGCTTCACTCAACCTGACACTCCTGAAGAGCGGCTCCGGCCGTGACAGTGTGCGCCACCAAGGCATTGGGATATGTCTGCATAAAAGCCATTTATTGGTACATTTCTAAACGTTAACGGTTGTCAGCTTCGGTTTCTTTAAAGACCCTTGGCTCACAGGGGGGATAAAACGCCTGTGCTGTTCTGGGGAAATACTCCTCTGTCCCTGACAGACAATGACAAAAAACGCCACCGCTTGTGGCCTCCACCACTAGCACTGAGGTTTCACATGGGAGCGAGTGCTCCTTTGTCCCTGGGTCTAATTTATTTATGTGGCTAATCTTCAGGGGGTGGAGTGGCCATGCTCAGAGGTGTGTCATTTTACAGGGGGGACCCACCGGAAGGATCAGTGACCTTGCAGAGACATCGCCATAATCGCGTAATTCGTTTCAATTAGCACACAAGATCTGTCTCAGCTTGAAACCACATAAACATGGATTATCGAGGGACACGCCTTCTCCCAAAAAAGTCCCAAAAAGTTTGTAGTGCTGTACATCACCTATCACATTGGAGCACTTAATTCCTCTCCCATCCATCACTTACAGTTGCAGTCAGGAGATTCTCAGCAGAGAAGTTAAATTACTTAAAAATAGTTTATCAAAGTGCGAGACCTTAGGAGACGAATTTCAAGTTGACTTTATTTGAAAGTTGTAGTCTGGTTAACATGAGAGCTGCATCGCAGGGCTCCCATAAGAGTCAGTGTCAGAGCCAAGACTGCATTCATCCTTACCCAGCAGCATTTATTTGGACAGAGGTGCAATGGCAGCAGAAAAAGAGTGGAGGAGATGGAGCCTTGATTAGCAGCAGCCTTCCCAGCATGCTCTGCTATGACAAATGACTGACTGCGAACAATATCTAAGGCGATCAGGATAAAGTACCAACCATTTCAAGGCTCAGCAAAATTCTAATTCTAATTAGACTTTGCACCACACACCAAATAAAAATTGTTCCCATGGCATTTTGGCCTATCAACTGTTCCTCCGATCGCTGAAACAAAACGAATAAAGAAAATGATTAAAGTGATAACAAAGGCATAAAATTTAAATTATTGAGGCACCACATCTGGGATCTGTATGTCACTGCGCTGCCATTTTTACCCTCTCATTCAGCACTCCATTCTTTCTGCATGAGAGAGGCTGCAAAACAGAGGGAAGCAAGGAAAAGGAGAGAAAGACCAGAGAGAAATTGTAACATTAAAAGGTAGAAAGCGAGAACGCAAATAGGCCTTCAGCTTTAGCGTTATTAATGACTCTTCAAAGATCTCCGACTTTTCCAATCTCTCAGAGAAGCGCATGAAGGAGTCTGCAGATGAAGCTGACCTTCAAAATGTTCTTTGGTCTTTAGTTAAGAAATTCACTCGCCATTATGGCATCATTAAGGAAACAAGGATAAAATTACTCCATGGTTAATGGCCTATAGGATCCCCCACCAAAATTTGTTTCAGATCTAATAAAACTGTGCTTAACACACTCGAATGAATTATGAGGACTGTTATGCAGGGTATTAAAATGTGGAAAATAGATTTTCGAGAGCTTGGAGGACTGGACTTTTCAAATCAGATAGTAGAATGGGATTTTCTGGGCAATAAATTCCACCATGTCTCAATTTAATTTCTTTCAGCTCTTAAATCTGAAGGTATGATTTATCGTGTGGTTTTGATCATCTTTAAAATACACCGTTCACTGTAGCCAACTTTGCTGTTTCCAAGAAGAACACATACCACACTATACATACATGAACACATATAATAGCTTGTTTTCAGACGTTTTGCTTATTGAACCACATTAAGGAAAGCAGTGTAATTAAAAAGACATGTATTATTTGAGGTAATAGCTTATTATTAAGACCTCAGTTTGCATTTACATTTGCTTAACATGCTGTGGAGAGAGAGGATGCAGAGCTGGTTATTAGCATATCGCATCAGAGGGGAGAGAAAGCAGGCAGGAAGCTGTTATGGAGAAAAATGAAGCTGCAGGCTACTGAGGCTCTTCATTGTCTCACATACAACCGCATCGCAAACCTACAGAACTGTGTCATTTGCACCTCTTATTACCTGCTATTGTAATCCAGACCTCGATGCCATCGTGAAATACAGACTTATTATAAAGAGGGGGAAAAGTTAGCCCAAGATGGTGCCACAGAGAGGTGGTTTGTGTGGTAATGGCATTTGCTCTCTTTAAACTTTAATCTTTCCTATTAATTCCCTGCAACTGGAGAATGTACGAGAGTTAATGTTCCATGAACGTGTTTCTCACTCCGCAATCTCTTCAAGCTAATTACCTTCAGGTGCTAAATGGTGGGAAATTGCCATCCATTTGGATGAGAAAAATTTCACCTCCTGCTCCCTAGTGAAACATTTTTTTGCCGGGCACATTAAGGAAAAAAAAAAAAGAGGAAAAGAGGCAGGCCTCCACCAAGGTAAACAGTGGTCATAAAACTACCTCTTCCTGCTCTTTTCTGTCCTCCTGTCTGAAACAGGAAACCGTAGTCCCTCTCTCCCACCACGTTGCTTACCGGCGGAGGTCAGGTAGAGGTCAACAGGTGCTCCTCTTGACAAGGGGAATGCAGAACAGATGTTTGATTGGCATGAATCATCTATACTGCCCATTAGAAACTTATGATGTGAAAGGATAGGACTCCTGGTGCTAGGACACTTTTTAATTTGATGTCTAAACAGGAAGGAGATCTTCAAGTTGCTGCATTTTTAATTAGACTCCAGTGGTTGAATGTTTGGTGTCAGTCAGTCAGGTTTGTCCTTCAGATCTGTCGGCAGACGGCATGTATTTACTGTGATTTTATTTAACTTCCGGACCTATATTTATAAAGCTTCACCATCATTCCTATCTATTATAATGACATTTTACTGTATTAAGCAGCAGTGTGTATAGTGACATAAGCCAGATTTCCACTCACATGAAGCTCAAATTTTAGCCAAATTTCTAGAAAATCTGTAAAAAAAAAACAAGAAAAGCCAATTAATGCATATTTCCATTAGAGATGTCACGAGAACCTTTACTGAGGTACGAAAATTCTGAGAACTCTGCCATTAAATGCCAAAGTAAGACGAAAAACGCTTAGTAGCAGAGGACCAACAACACATGGAAGACAGCAACAAGTGCAGCAGCAACAGCTCTGCCTCGACTTGTCAATAAGAAAGGTGTATTTTCCTGAAGCCAACATATTTGGTAATTCTTTGCAAAGGGAGCACCTTGTATTTACACCATGCTACAAAGGTCAGCAGCATGACAAGATGCTTGAGCGTCTATTCTGCGTTTGGTGTTTCTGGATGCCGAAAATTGACAAATGTCAACTTTGGCTAAAACGCTGCACTTGTCATTGTCGCTTTTTTCCCAGCTGTCCAACCACAGTCAAGAAGATGTGGGACAAATAGCCTACCACAGAGACAACAACTGTTACATCTTACATGTACAAGTGCTAAACAACAACAACAATGGAAGAGAAATATGTTACTATACTGTAGGCTATGTGTTAATATATGAGTCCTTGCCCACTAAATCTCATGAACCGACATGGTCTAACTCTTTGCCTTTGAGGCGGATCATCAGGTATTAATAATAGCATTTCACTGTAATGTAGTTCAAATGTTTTTAGTGAAGTAGTGCATGTTTAAGTACATTGGATTCATTTACTTATTTATTTATTATGCAGTGGTATTAAATTGGGTATTGAGAATCTTGCAGTTTCACTGGTATTGTTATCATTGACTAAATTTCTGGAATCATGACGTGCCTATTTTCCGTCCATTACTGCTTTGTGGACATTATGAGTTGGTTCATTTAGATAAAAAAACTGGTGCCATTAAACCATTGCAGGAGAAGAGGGCGCAACAAGATGACAGAATTAAAAGAACACCAGTCAAACCTCAAACAGTAGAAGAAGTGATGGAAATATGGCGTTTATGTTTATTTTTATGTATTAATTTGAGTAACTTCACAGTTGCTCCACACACATTTTCATCTGCTGCTATGTTTGGTTTCTCCAGTGAAGCTAAAGCTTCAGTGGATGTTTAAGTTGCACGCTTCATGTACGTCTAAGTCTGTTTATATCGCTTTGTTGGATTTTGCTTTTACCCCAGACCGGGGTGTGAACTGCAGGGGTGCCGGAGGGAAACTGGCTCCTCTGAATAAGACATTAAAAATATTGATAATATGCAATTTTTTTCAAGCATTTATATTTTTCTATATCTTTGTCATCATGGATCATGCATAAAATTATGCTGTTATTGATGTATGCTAATTTATTGATTCGTGACTCCTGCATTTGATGTCTTAATTTTGCTACCAAGAAATTATTGCGCCCATCTGTATGTTGTAACTTTAAACAATGTTAGTGAGGACTTGAGCCCTTGTAGGCAGTGTTGTGTCTTGTCTCAAGCTATTTTGGTATTTGACCTATCTATGTGTTATTTGTGCCAATCAAGTTTAGAATATAGGACATCACTACCGTAGAGTATACTGTGACCTGCTTTAGTTGGCTATATTATCTAATACTGTGAAGTTTGGTTTTGATACCAGGTGTAGAGGTTTGATGTGGCCATTAACTGATTAATTTAAATCAGATGTGCAAAGCAAATAGGCCTACATGCTCGCAGCTTCGACTATTTTGTTTACAACAAGAGTCACAGTCAGCACATACACACTGAGCCAAATGTAAAACTTCTTGGCGATGATTTCCTCAAACTTTTTGCATTTTAACTCAGTTTTTTTTATATATATAAGCGAGTTGAAAATGTTCATAAAATCAGGTGGATGGAAAGGCATTTACAGACACAATTCTACAACGAAGTGCACAGGACAGCCACACAAGTTTTAAGACACATTTTGTCCATATATTATTGAATTTGATAGTGGAAACAAAGCTGACTGCACCTGAGATGTGTGTCATATTGTAGTTGTCAATTGCATTTTACGTACACAACTGCAGTAATGAAATTAGGTCAAAGTTAAAACCTAAAGTAGGTCTGCACAGCTTGGGCAATAACCTTTTTTCCACTTCGAAACAAGTTGTTTAGATGATATAATAAAGGACTTGTTGAAAAGTCTGTCTGATTGCTTGTGTGTAGCGGTGCTCTAGTGTTAATATTAAAAAAAAAAAAGTTGCCAAAATTGTGTCAGTGAGACCCGGGTTAAGAATAGAACTGTCCCCTGACGTTTCTGCTCAAACCATATGTACTATTTTATCTTCACACACGTTGTAGTTAATTGTTTCCGTGCTGCTTGTGGAGAATCAAACCACTCTGACAGCCTCAAACACCCCAGTCCATCCGACTGTATTCAGCCCCCTGTGAACTCCATATGAAACCCTCACGGTGCAGTTCAGCGGGTTCTCAGAAAGAGTCAGGAAGATGCATCATACGAGGGGAGTAAAAAGGCCAGCTGGGATGGGTGGGCCACATTGTGATCACTCACCTTCATCCCTGATTTGTAGTCATTATCCCTACCAGCGTTTGAAGATCAAAAACAAGGACAGGGAGAGTGATGGGGGACAGAGAGAGGCAGCCGGAGAAAGAGAACGGGGGAAATGAGTGAAGGAGGGAGGGACAAAGAGACGGCTCGATGTATGTGTGTGTGTGTGTATGTGTGTCTGTCCCAGTGACTGCCATTTGCCCCTGTTTGGTGGATATAGGAGTGTCGGTGGCAGCGATGTTGGGGAGTGGGTGGGGTTGGGAGGAGGGTGGATAAGGGTGATAGCACCTTAAAACCAACCAAGCTGCAAAAGCAATGAATATTAAATTCACGCCTAAATAGCTGGGTCTATGTGAAGCATTACTGTATTATAATTTTAGATTTGTCACCGATGGGATGCAGGTTTGAGTTGGAACAACAAGGCACGTCAAAGCAATCTCCACTCCTCTGATAACGGCACAGCTGTAAATTGATAATCTTATCATAAATTATTTCGAATTTGGCTTTCGGTGGTCTTGCAATCGGACAAATGCTAATAAAGTGTGTTTTATTTGTGCTGGGAAGTGTGATAAGGTGAGACAGTAAAAATAGGAACATATAACAATTAGAGGCAAATATAATTTCTCTTTACCCATCCATGTCCCAGGCAGAGTGTAAATGTTGAAGGACTCCCATCAGGCTATTGTATAAATTAGCCAAACCCTTACTGTGCCGAAATCTATCCCCAACTGTTTGAGTGAGAAAGCAGAGATTTTTCCCTCCTTTTTTAGATTTAATTATCTTTTGTTGTTCTTTTTATCTACCTTCAAGGATTGTCCTCAGTGGGGGGTTAAAAGAATGGGAAGTGGAAAAGACAAGGGGGGTGTCTGATAGCGAGCGCCGGGTATGTAGGGCTAGTTTGTCCTCTGTTTGATCTGATTCCTTACAATGACACAGCGGGAAATTAAATATGAAACCGAATTAAAACCACTACTTAATGAACAACGGGGAAACAAAGTTGGCTCCCTTCCAAATTAAGTGAAAGTCTAACTTCTCCTCAGAGCATTATCTCTTTAGTTCAGCTTAGTCTGAGGTAATTTTCGCTTCATTTAGACGCAACATTTAGGGAAGTGTTTGATGATTTGTAATAAAATCCCAATTTCAAACCATTTATTTTGCAAATATATCTGGAAATGGAGCAAAACGTGAAATCTGGGCTTGAAGTGTAAAATCCAGCAGTTTAATTCCTCCACTTTTTGTGTGATGTATTGGAGGTGAGTTCTCCACAGAGGCGAGCCGTCCCACGTATTGATTTAACAGACCTTCTGAAGGAGCTTTGCCTCTCTCCTTTGAGAGAAACAACACATGTAGAACATCAGCCGAATTGGTGTTGTTAAATAATTTAGTATCAACCTATACTGTATGTGCAGTCATTCAAGTGAAGGCTGGGGTACAGTACAGAAATAAAACATCGTTATTGGCTGTTCCATTTGTTTCTCGTCTCTGGTTCGTTGTGCTGTACTTCTGCTGCTCTCAGCTTTGGAAAATATTGCAGCATCCAAAATATTTGGCAACACCTGAGTTTTTATTATGTTTGTACTTCATTAAACATTTACAAAAATTTCTAAGATTGACAGGTGTATGTGAGTTGAACAAACTTGGTCATATAACAGTCAAATACGAAAGTTAAAGGAAAAGTTCAACCCCAAACTTTACATATTTATCCTCTTACCTGTAGTGCTGTTTATCAGTCTACATTGTTTGGGTTGTTGCCGAGTGTTTGAGATATCGGCCGTAGCGATGTCCACATCCGCCAGCCATATCACTGCGCAGAAGGAAGCTACATCTGCTCATGGAAAAGACGCTCATGCTCACGGCAGTTTGAGATGTAAACATTAATGGCATCCTCCAATCTGAGCTGTAACATTAGCTAGCTCTGTGTAGCTAGGTGAGCTAGCAGTAGATGCACTCTTCCTTCTGTGTGGTGATATGACGGGCGGGTTCAGTAGGTAGAAAATAGTTCTTACATGAAACTGTTCACAACAAGTGGATCAGAGCCGTGCATGGGTCTGATTTTCAAGACCTGCTCCTGTACTGGAAGAGCAACGATTCAACAACATGCAACGACAATTCCGTATCTGCGTCATATCCACACATACGGCAAATTAGTTTGGCAGGTAAACCCGAGCCCAAACTGCAAATCCTATTATAACCGTGTGCTGTTTAAGTTGTTTGGTTAGGCAGCACATTTAAAGTGATCATCCTGGGACATTTCACACATGTGCAACAAAGATATTATATTTTTAAAACAAAGGTAATCCAGGAAATAGAATTTTAATTAGATTTTTTTCTTAGTCTCTTAATATTGAGCAGCACATCTCCACAGTTAAGGTGCCTGTTAGTAACACACCTGATTGAAGCAGCTCTCGTCCGACCCACATTCTTTTGTTCATTCAGAACCAAACCTGGAAATAAAGTTAATACCAACAAAATACCATCCGTGAACTTTTTGTGTGGATCAAACCGCATGCAGTTACGTAGACAGAAAATAGTTCCTAACATGAAACTGCTCACAACAAGGTCTGTGGATTATCTTGAGTAACTGGGTCATGATTTCTGGAAAGAGACATTGCTGATGAGTTTTTCAAATGTATTTTTGCCGCTTTGAGTGCCACAAGCCGAGTGCCATCTAGTTCCATTATAGTCAAGAGAAGGCAGACATCTCTACAGCTGATATCTCCAACACTCTGCAACTCACACCAAAACAATCTAGACTCATATTCAGCACTACAGGAAAGAGGAAAAATATAGATTTTTGATTTTAAGGTGAACTGTCCCTTTAATGTTATACAGTATATCTATTTTTCTTTTACTTTCTACCCCCAACAATATCATCCAGCCTGTAAACAAATCAGCAGATTGTTTCACTCCTGACAGGTGGAAATAAGCAGGAATAATTTCAAACTGAAAGAATACTGAATGCAACAAAAACACTGTCGAATGACGCCTTTGGCAGGTGGAACTGCTCCCCTGCCAAACTGTCACCATTTAGGCCCCGATAACGCAGGTAATTGCATTTCCAGAAGAGCAGGAGCAGATGAAACATGCTGTGGACAGATACTGCTGGCACACTGGCCCCTTCTGTTGGAAAATTTCATTTTTCCACAAGGAAGCCATGAATGCTAAGGCTGAATCCAAATCCGTTTTTCCGCACTTTATCAGTGTGTGGCCCACCAAGTGGGGAGATGGAGGTAATTCATTCAGCTGAGACTCACCACCCTAATCCAATTTCCAGCCTCCCCCAGCAAGAGATAATTACAAGTATTAAAGCTGTTAGGACAGGGGGGAAAGGGCCCTCTCTCTGAAACTCTGCTGCAGGCCCTGGAAATATCGACTGAGCGGGGGGATTTCTGCTGGGAGAACTCAAGCTAAGGTATTGTTCAAAACTAAGAAAGTGTGTTAACTAATGAGGCAAAGGGATTCTCAAGGTATAAAAGGACACCCATAGCCACATGTCATTACAGACCCCAGGACTTTTTTTTTTTTTTTCCTCCTTGTGCATCACTTAAGCCTGCACGAACAATTGGTCATTTCATGTGTAAAGACAAGTAGGGGTTCCTGCACAATCAGTATGCATATAATAGTCCTTGGAATGTCTCATCTCTTTTAACTCCATATGAACTTCATAAGCAGACGTACAGCACTTCACTGTCACTACAGCTCTTTATGGAATACTCTAAACTCAAGCTGCGACACCTACAGCTTTTTACAATCACTAAACACAGTTAGCACATGTACCATTACCCAATCCACGTTGCTTTAACAGTATATGCAGCCAGTTAACATTCTCCTAAAATGCTTAAATTGTCTTTATGTAAATCTTACCCAGTACCAAGACTATAGATCTGTCTTGTCTTATATACAAATGCTAAAAACTTAAATATAGTATAAAGCCTCTATTCTTGCAACAACCGCAGATAAGAGGTTGATTGAAACAGCGGATAAGCACTGATGAATAGATTATTGACACATTGAGAAACAGAGGATTTAAATAGTGTAAATGGACCAAGCCCACCACAGGTGATTCCACTCCTCAATGTCTCAATCTGAGACGAAGCCAGGTGTTGACATTTATTCAATTACGAGGGCATGTAGAGTAAAAAAAGAGACTTTAGGATGGATTTTGTTCAATGTGGAGCAGAGAAAAAACAATGTCTAGAAAAGGGAGAGGAATAGCTGTACCAAGACTGTCTGAAACTTTCAGTTTTCCCCTGTCTGAGCCTTTTTACTGTATTTGCGCGTTTTATTTTTACACATTTGGAGACACAGGACTTCTGTGTTGGATTTTTTTGTTGATCACTAGCAATAATTTCAATACTAAAGCTTTTACTGCAGCGATTTTGTCACTTACTATTTTTTTGTGACGTACATTCTATATAGCAGTGGTTTCTAACCTGGATATCCTGAACCCCACTGGGGTCGCTAAAGCTTCACAGGAAGTCACGAGGCCTTCTTGATTTTTGTTTTTATCTGTTTTGAAAGCTTGGTAAATGGCACACATATTATTTTCTGGGCATACATCACGTATATCCACAAGGCACATATTTTTATAATATGGAGGCGGACTACAGTACATAAAAAAAAACCAATAAGTCTGAAAGAAATGGAAGGAAACAAACTAACAAACAATAACATGTAACACGTGTCCTCATACATCACTCTACAGGGTCACGTAATCACAGAGCAGGTTCATTATTATGTAGGCTCATATTCCGAGATGCTCATTGCATTAACCCATTAGGGCTTCTTGATTTTAAGGGGTGTAAGAAAGCTTAAAAAACATAAAAATATATTCAGTGGACTTATATCTCAGAGTTTCATTCATTTCTATGAGGAAAACTAAATAAAATTTGTTATTTTCAATATTTAGATTTTATTATTCAAGACAGACTAAAAAAAAAATCACAGGATAAGAGATAAGAGGGAGCAGAAAACACTGAATTTGTCAAAAAAGAAGTCTGTTAAGTTTGTATGATTGTTAAAAATAGAAAAATATATACATAATATAGACAATAATTGTAAAAAAGATCCTAAAAATAACAGGAATTCACAGGAAAATCTGCTCAAAATTCACCCAGAACTTTCAATTTACACAAACGTCCTGCAGTTATGTCATTCAGTGTTTGGGGCAATTGTACATTTTCAGTTGTTCTGTACTGCAATGCATTAAATATATTATAAAATATCCCTAAAATTGGTTTAATCTATGACAATAAAAGGCAGTCCCTTAAGGATACAGTTTGGGAACCACTGCTATAAAGTAAAAATGACTCATTCCCTTTTAGATAGTGTGTTGCCAAAAATTTAAACATTTAACACTCAACCCCCAAAAATGTAGAGTAGTTTACAGTAAAAGAAACAATGGATTTCATATTGTCTACTGTAAAGTAATGGAAGTAATGCAGTTTTGGTAATGTCAAGTTGTGCTATGATTGACTGTTTGTTTCCCTTACATAGAAAACATGCTGTGTTTTGAAAGACTCATTTAATGTTGTGTTGGGTTTGCCGTGTTTTATAGAGATAGTGTCTGCAGAGAAGAATTTTTTTTGCATTTTGAAATGTAGAGTTGGTATTTAATGGACAAAATTTGGTGGTTTGGGGGCATAAAATGACCTATTAGGTCAACTGTGTGATGCAGTTGTGTTGCTGTGTTTAGAGTTTAAAGTTTAAGTATAGGTAAAAGCACTTGCTAACATGCGTCTAAAAAAATCTCACTTTTCACTGTTTGTCCTACCCTCAGCCACTCCAACACTGCAGCCGCACCTACACCCAACCAGTGGTAAGCTACACCTTTTCATGTCTTTGTAGCCACAATAGAGGACTGAGATTGGAGCAGCACAGAGGGTTTCTTTTTTTTCCTCTTCTCTGCTGCTTAAACTTTGACTCCTCAAGGAGCGGAAGCTGCAAAAAAAGCTCTAATTAACGGAAGCAGAGACGCTCCTGCGCTCTCCCATTCAGCGCCCCACAATAGACAAACCCGTGAAGCGGAACCGAGAATGGAATATCGGAGGAATGAATGGAAACGCACCCAAATAAGAGACCCGACATCACCCCTGTCCACTCTCAGCTGCTGCTCCTTATTGTTTATCTCTGTTGAAGAGGGTCTGCCACAGGAGTTCCATTCTTTATTAATTACTGAGGATCAAAGAGGCAGAGTAGAGGCATGCTGACGTAAAGAAATGAGTTTTATATCATCCGAGACTACTTGTCTATAAAAATGTTTAGTTACACATAAGTAAGAACTTTTTCTTTGAATCTATATCGTGCATTTGGACACATGAAGGATCTTAAGCATTCTGTTAACTAGTAGAACGTGAGAAAATAGTCAGAAATGTTGCTTCTAACACTCTTAAAACTACTTTAAACTTTGTCTGGACCTGCACCAAAAACAAATTGTTCCTTGGCCCTTTGCCTGACCTCACACCGCTGCAATCTGTCACAGGGTTTTTGAGATATCCCAGTAATTAAGAGGAGAGGCACAAGCAATAACTAGCACCAAGCAAACAAAGAGGAACTGTAAAACAGAATCCTATCGGTGAATATTATATTAAAGGGTGCTGTATAACTGATGAGTTTCAACCCAACAAGAGACGAAACTTTCTTTCGTCACTTTAATGAACACTTTTCCATGTTTAGCCGCGACAGTGTAACTGATTCTAATTACTCGAGATAAAAAAAAACACCCTCAACATTGTTTTTCGTAACTCACATTTCGGAGACGTCCCACAGCTCCATGCATATTATTACCAGCCATTTTAGAGACATGTTAATCCAATTAATGAAACTCAAACTGGTCTTTTCCCATTACTGTTTAGGTGTGTTCAGGCGCCAAAATGTGAGTCACTTATCTCCGTTTTGAACGTCGTGGTAATTGAAGGAATGATCGCGAAATGTCTCTGCAACAGGTTCCATCAAAATAGATGATAGGATGCAATGTTTTCCTCTACAGGATGGTTTATTGCTGCTCTGACCTGGTTTCAGTCAGAGAAATTCTTCTGCTTCTGATGCAATCCAGTGTTTGAGGTCATTTTTACCCCAAAATAGAAACAATAAGTACCGACAGACTGTGAGACATGTTGTTTTGAGACATTAATCCTGCAGTTAGACTACCAAATGAGAGATAGATGTGCGACTATATCACTAGGTCTGAGTGTTTTTGTGAAAAATGTATTTTTAGATATGTAACCGACACGATGGACGTTTTACATCGCCAGCATTGCACAGGACGTGTGTTTGAAGGTGCACATACAAGTGTACCTTTGTGTTTTTAAAGGGACATGTATGACTATATGCAGGGTTCATACCTGTGCTGACCCGAGTCAGGCCGGGTTCGGATAACAAATCGGAAGTTTTGCTTGGGCTCTGTTCGGGTTCGGACCAATTGACATGCTGCTGTGTTGTGCTATGGCCTATTCAAGTACTGGAATTTGTTATTTACGTGACCTGAATGCAACACAGGCTCCGCTCCAATTGAATATGTGTGCTGTGTGTTACAGCAGCCTTTTGATGGTCATTTACACCCTGTCCATGTATGATCACGGTAAACAGACAAGCTGTAACCGTGGCAACAATAACTATGTCAAGTAACAAACTGCGTCGGGCTTGGGTCGGGTTTGGACTTAAAAATCAGAAAGTCTGTCTGGGTCGGGCCGGGCTCGGTTATAATGGTCTTGGACTCGGGTCGGGTTCTGTCAGGAATATGCGACCTGAGCTGGGCTCTGGTTCATACACATTTTCACTGACAAAGTTTCAAAACTTTTCCATGAGTTTTCAAGGACCTATGAAAAAAAATCCAATACCGTTTACAATAAATAAAACAAACTGTACAGTATACCTTACTCCAAATGTTAATGATTGTGTGAAAATTGTCATCATCGTAGCTTTTCCAATCTCTAATAGTTGGTTATGTTCAAACTACAGACACAGTCAAACAAGCACTTACGCAGGGGTGTCAAACTCATTTTAGGTCATGTGTCTTATTTAGCTGTATTGGACTTCAAGTGGGTTGGACCAGTAAAACCACTGTAGAACAACCTAGAAATAATAACAACCTTCACAGTTTTTCATTTTCTTTTAGTGTAAAGAAGTAGAAGTACATTTTAAAAACAGTTATCTATTTACATAACAGATGATGAACAGCCTGAGATATCTTAAGAATAAAAGTTCAGTTTCAGCAACATGTCTCAGTTTGTCCATGTTCAGTCAGTCTACTAATCGCTGTCATTACATTTTTCCATACATTTCCACAAGTGGAATCTATTGAAGAAGCAGGTTAACTTATCCGCACCTTACAAAGCATTTACATATCTAAAGTTTTGGCGGTACCTTCGCTGTAGGGTTCCACCAAGTCTGATACAGATTATTTTGTACTAAATATTTTGCACAATATTCAATATCTTTAAATATAAGCACAATAAGTATTTATTGGTTTTTTTTCCAAAGAACTGTATCGTGGTCGGGGTGGCAAAGCCTCTGAAGCAGCATTTTACATTAAGAAAGTTAGCTCAATGTTTAAATTGCTCCTGAAAGCTGCACGTCTTGGCCTGCACAACTGCTTTAATATTAGGTGTGTAAAGTAATCTTGTGGGCCGGATTGGACCCTTGGGTGGGCCAGTTCTGGCCCTTGGCTCGTATGTTTAACACCCCTGACTTAGAGGATATGAGTCTGGCACTGACTTTCAAGCATGAGAGAAATCAGAACTGATTTTACTGAATTCTTACACTGTATTATTAATGCATTTGATTATAAACTCGTTTCTGGATTAAGCTGTGAAAAACAACAACATAAGAATGTAGGCATATGCTTTTAAGCCTTAGAAAGGTTATCTACTTCAACAATTATTTCATTACACACAACAAAATTCCATGACTTTCCAGGCCTGGAGAATGCGATTATGAATTTCTATGACTTTTACAAGTTTTCCATGATCATGGGAACCCTGCGCATGAATGTCCTCCAGTGGGATAATGAAGTTTACCTGACCTGACCCAATAAGGCAAGGCAAATTTATTTGTATAGCACCCTTCAACAACAAGGCATTCCAAGTGCATTAAATGGGACATAAAAGGCATTAAGACAAGATATCAAAGAAACACACAGCAAATTAAAAAGACACATGGATATAAACAGGATATAAAAAAGGGTACAATAAAATAGCTTAAGAATAAGACAGATTAAACAGGAGAACAAACGTTTCAGCACAGCTACAGTGATCTGAATGAAAAGTCCCAAATGTGGTTTAATAGAAGGCAGTGGCAAACAGAAAAGTCTTAAGCCTTAAAGTCATGGAGTCCCAATACGCTGCCTGGTGGCTACGAATGATTATTTTCATTGTCAATCTGCCAATTATTTTTCAATTATTGATTAGTTGTTTGGTCTACAAAGTGACACAAAATGGTGAAAAATGCCAAAAATGACGTCCTCAATGTCTTCTTTGGTCCGCAACTCAAAGATATTCAGTTTACAGACATAGAGGAGGAAAGAAACCAGAAAATATTCACATGTAATACGCTGGAATCAGAGAATTTTGACATATTTTCTTCAAAAAATTACTCAAACGTTTGTTCAGTTATCAAATTAGTTGACGATTAATATAAAAGTTGACAACTAATCAATTAATTGGTTAATTGTTGCAGCTCTATTATACTGTACTTGGGATCAATGGTTGCGAATCACAGGTGTAGTTCAGTTGAGGAATGATCTCACGGTAAACAGTGCTCCCCATTTAATTAAATTGGGTATAGTTAATTATCTGTCTCCTTTACAGTAAACAGAATAGAGTTTAAGAGTGGTATATTGTCGCTAAAGGTGCAGAAACAGCCCGGCTCCTCGTGTTATTTGAAATACTGACATTCCTATTCTTTACTATGAATGTTTACTTTTGTTTGCAAGCTTTATTTCCTTGAAATATTACACATCCTCGGCCTGGTGCAGGGGGGAAACTGCAGCGAGGGGGTCCTGTGTGAAGTTTTTAATATGTCACAGGCGTAGTGCTGTTTGGAAATGCAGTGTATTTTACTCAGCCCCCAATAATCTATTCTGTTCAGCCAGGCGCACACATTGACAAATGTTTCCAGCATTAGGTATTTACCTAGTGGAATGTAATGGATGTAAAGAGTTTGAAAACGCCTGCCGCACTAACAGCATGGGCAGTAGCAAGACTATCTAGACTGAGGAGAAAATACACTATTCAAAACAGAATCAATGGCTCTGAAGGATGGTGTGTTTGTGTGTGTGCGCGTATGTGTTTGTGTTTAGCTCCCTCTGTATGTATGTGTGTACATCTGTTTGTGCTCTAAAACGCTGACTGCAAACTTACCATAAGTCACTCCAGACACGGTAATAGTTTCAGCAAAATCCATGCAGTGGAAATGTAAATATTTGTCCTTACGCAAAGACAATGTCGAGGCGTTAAGTGTCACAAAGTATTCCTGTCTGAGAGAATGAATGTGTGCTGCTGCACAAGAGTTCAGTGGTGAGAAGTTAGAGGAAGAAATGCAGGCTGCTGAGGTCATCTACCACAAAGAGTAGAACATTTAGGCAAAACAGCATATTAATTTTGATTTTTCTCCAATTTATAAATTGATTATTCAGTTGTATTTTCTCTACGCTGAACAACTATTGATGGTCCAAATCGAGGGGAGAGAACCAGAGTGGCATAAGAGACATTTTGGGTGCTAGGGAGTTGTATATATCACATGAAAAGCTCTTTATACAGCCAAAACAGATACTAAACCAATCCTAAGTTAAATCAGTAACCAAAAGACTTAACACTGAACTATTTTGGCTGCGTGTGAGTGCACTTACTCACTAAGATAAACGTCAAAATATCCTTCATTAGGTATTTTGTCATCCACATGTTCATGCAGTTTTAGTTTTAAATATTAAAAGTAATAATTAAAGTCACGACCAAGACAAAATGTGGTCTGTTTTTTTTTTTTGTTTTGGCTGTCCAAATTTGGTCAATTGGCACTTGCCCCCTTCTGGTTTTCATGAGGTGTTCAAAGAGCCACAAGGAATTAAAATTCTGTTGGGGACATTTTACTTCACTTCTCTGATTTTATTTCTTGTTCATAGCCCAAATAGAGTCAATAGTCAGGGCTCAATAAACGAAAAAGTTGAATTTTCAGGAAGAAAGAAATACAGTTTTGTTTTATAATGCTTAAAAAAAAGCCTTAACTTAATGTTTATGTATTGTCTATCTACCAGTACATGTGTGTTTTACAAGTTGAAAAATGACCAAATAAACTAAACTAAGATGCCAAGACAAAACCTGACCTTGTGTCCTCAGGGCTCAGTGTCGTTTGAAATTTTCAGTACCATCGCTCAATAAGATGTTGTTTGCACACTTGTTTGTCGTACATTTATATATTTATGTATATTTTTATACTTCACTTTGCTTACATTTTGTACTTACATTGGTTAGTTTTTTTTTCAGTCATTAAGTCATTTATCGTCCAATATCGGGACTTGCAAAAGCAGTCGTTGCCATAGATCAAGTTAGGTCATCTCTTACATTGGTATCTTATTCTGTATGTAAATATGTGTGAAGTTTTAGTAGTAAGCACCATTTGAGGATGACACCTAACAATTTCATCACGCTCCCATAATGACAAAGTTCTTGAATCTTAAATATGAGCACTTTCATTTAATTTTTTGTTGTGTACCCTCATCCCTCCCCTCCATCCCCATATACTGTAATTAACAGAATAGACAGACAAGCAAGCACAAGAGCAAATAAAGGACTTAAAACTGCACTACACAAACCAAAGCCAAACAGAACAAGACAAAACAGCAAAACAAAACATATACATATACCATACTTTATTTTTACTTTTCTTTGCAAAGTATGTTATGGTAATTAATACTCTGCATTTTTTTCCAGATCTAATTGGAAATCTGGCATATAATTTAATAAATACAAACAAGGATCTAAATGAATTGTTATTTTTTTAACAGATGACACTGCCAAAACATGTGTGAATGTTCCTTCCTCCACTTTTATTTGTAAAACAAAATACTATTTTCTTTTAGCAAAGTAAGTTCTTGATAAGTTTCTGTTGTAGCAAGTATACAGAACTAAGAATCTGACAAGTATTCGACAGCAGCTTTCAGCACTTGACAGTCTCCAGTTATTGATACCTGTCGCCATAGATGCATTTGATCTGTACTCAGAAAACCCCCTAACGTGTTGGACATACATCCCTGTCAGGCTGAGAGATGAGACTTTCTGCTGGGACAGAGGTCTGTTTTTGGGACAGTTCGAAGGGGCAGATCCTCGGTTCAGCTTGGTTTCTCCTCTCATCAACTGTTGGCTGATCTTTTTCCTCTCTCTCTCTCCTTGAAACAACTTTTTTCGCCCTATAGAGGCCGGCCATCTCATTCATTACATGCACCATGCGTCCAGTCAGACGTACAGGCGGGCCGGACACTTTCAGACAAAAAGGGGTAAGCTCATTTAAAGTACCAAGATTTCACAGGTCCAGTAGAAGTGTTACTAACACTGTGCTTATCCAGATAGTAGCAGTGGCTTTGTTTGGTTAAATTGGATTAAAATGCATGGTTACTGTACATGTGAAGTACTTTGCAGTGACTTGTCGACTTTGAAACAGTTTTGGGGATAATGTGAGTGCAAATGGAGGGGAAAAAAATCAAACATGTGGTTAGGCCGAAGAAAAGGCAGCTCTGACGCATCAAAAGTCCCATATATCTCTTAGAAATGGGATTTATAATCCAGCCTACAACAGGAGGGCTGCCATGATGTGCAGTCAATATATGGGTGGCACTCCCCATAAAGGCCTCGGCCTTCTTTCTGTGTGTGATTTATTGTCACAGCAGCTCAGCTCAGACGGCCTCATGAAACCTTTTGTCAGTGCACTAATGACACTGTTTTTGTTGTTTGAATCATTTTGGCCATTCTTTAACTGTTTCTCTCTTCATGTTCCCGAACCTAAAGACTCACAATTTCTACTTCTATGTACAACATTTTTTAAACTAAAGGTTGAGAAGAAATAGCAGCGTATTCAGGTAAAGTGCGTTAACGCTTAGCCTTGCTGTATTTTATGATTATGTAAATTACAAAGTGAGTTGTTCTGCTGAAGACGGTTTTAGCTCTCTGACTATAAAGAAATAACTAAAGATTAAAGTACTGTTTTTTGGAGCCAGTGACATTTTTAAACTGTACATACCTTCAGTTTAACAAGATGAAACTGTTAGTCAGACATACTGCCAGATATAATTTAGCCCGTGATGTTAAAGAGATTATTTTGACAATTATCCCGACATTGTAAATGGCTCACTTTAAAGGCTTCGGGTTGCTTTACTGACAATTGTATTATACATACAGTAGTCACATCCCTGTAGCTTTCAACATCTGCTCTTTGTGCTTTTAAAGTATGACGTTTCATTACAGTAAAATAAGTTTGCCTAGATGATTTTTTGAAAAGGCTATATTTAAAAAAGCTAGGGAAATTAGCGTTAACACCTCCCATGTAGGTAGACTGTGAAGGTTTCCAAGTAAATACAGGAGGAGACACCTGAAAAGGTACAAAAACTCTTTTATCCGACTGTCAGTGAATCTCCTAAACTCAGGACATAAGGCGGGTATAAAACAAGGGGCAGTGTTGCGTGTATTTGAATGCACTTTATGGCCGCACTTGTCTGTGCTATGCGCTATCTATGTACTTTTATGTGGCAGCCTCTACGTCCAAGGCAAATCTTGGATCTTGTCTGGTGAAAATAATTAGTGCAGGTTTGTTTTCCACGTGTCAGAATGATTGGATTAACGGCTGACTAATAATTTAATTCAAATCAATATAAATGTTATTTAGTTACATTTTCTTTGCAGTTATTCACTCTTTACTTTGTTTTCCTTCATCTTTAGCGACAGAAATGTCAGCCGTACGAAACCGACCTTTTGCCAAAATCCCCTTGTAATTTGAGCTTAATGTTGCTCCAGACGAATTAAGTGCAAGTTAATGATTAAGCCATGAATCCATCAGACACTCGGTATGGGAAAGTTTTAGGGAGGAACAGCTCGGGCCCCGGCTCGACAATCATTAAAACGTGCTGACAGCGATGGGAGAACAAGTTCCCACTTTGATCCGACGACAGACCTGAGCTCAGCCTAACGTCATCCTCCTGCTCTGCCTCCACTCTCTGGCATTTATTAACTCTGAGGTTGAGACAACAACTCCTTCCACTCAAAATCTGGCACTTGTGATACTGATATGAAAGGTATTATGGCATATAAGGAGCATAATCCACCAAGGGTGCACTTAAGAGCTGTGTGGCTTTGTTTTGCTTCACGTACAAATTAGTTGGGGTCAGATTAGCAAAACAGAAAGTCAAGATATGAAGATTTGAGTGTTTTTCTGTGATTGTAATGGTGTTGTCATGAATTAAGATGCTTTTATTAGTATTTAACATCTAACAATCACCGTCTTTGTATGCAATGAAGGCCAACAGACCTGGTGATCTCACAGTGATCTCTTAGGGTCCTATTTTCAGGCTTGCATAAATTAACTAAACTGATTTTAATAGGGTTTTGAGCTATATGAAGATATAGTTTTTCGTCTTTTGCCCTTAGTTGCGTCTATATTGAGTACATTTTTACGTCTCACAAAGACAGACAGTGGCAGAGCAAGAAAGGAAAAGTTTCTATAAAACCTTTGCTTGTTTGTTTGTGAGGCCAAACTTCATTGTTTGTTTCGGGAGGATTTATCAGCAGCCTGAATTGTGTCCTGACTTGAGCCTCAGAAGTTGGGTGACAGTGGTGTAAGTCAGCCGTAAGCAGCTGCACCCGGCGTAGAAATGAAGGTCTTCTGCTGCCCCCCAGGGGCTTGTGGAGGAGATCACAGGCAGTCCTGCAAGCTGGGAGCTCTCCCATATGAGGTGGGACAGCTTAAACATGTGCACACTCAGATCTCAGGACAGACGGGTGGACTCAACGTGATTTTATACAATTATCATCTCAAAATGATGTAAAACTAACTGTTTTTTCTTTCAGTGTTTGTGAAAATACATATTTTATTACACTAGTTGTTAGGCCTGCACAGTTAGTATGTAGATTACATTTTAATATATTTTATTTTCTGTTTTACAATGAAAAATAATGCACATAATGCAATAACATTAATTGTGTTTTCTTGCGGCTGCTCCGAAGCAGATTTTCAGAAAACACTCATGATAATAAATCAGATTGGTATTTAAATGACAATTAGAACATCCGTGTAACACCATCAGAAACAATCACGGCCTACATTACCGAGTAAACATTCACTCCAGCTGCAGAAACACAAGGCCTCAACGACAAACCATGTGTAAAGACCTCTTATTGAATCGCAGCATGGAGCTCCAATTCACTGTACAAAGCTGAAAACGCTGAAGTGCATTAGGACGCAGAAATGCTCATAACATCTGTTTCCTTTGTGTTACAGAGGATATCGCTTTGTAGCGAGCAATATGTGCCATCAGTGACTGCTGGAATAATATTTGTGTTCCCCCCTCAAACAGACACACTGTCACAGAAGCACTTGTCTACATTTTGTAGTTGCTCGAGGAAAATAATTGCCTTATCTGCAACTGTCAAAATGATGAATGCCCCGGAGAGCACCGAGAATTGACTGATGGAATTGGGGGGAAATCTAATCCCTGATCTGAACACTTTGTATAATACATTAACCCCTCTGGTACAATAGGCTGCACAGAAACAGATTTGTATAGACTTGTAAGAAATAAATTCAACGGAGGCTGAAGGATCGATAAACATCAGGAGTTATGGCGGCGTCTGCAGCGAGTCAAACACAGCGTCAGGAAACATTATGTGCATTGAGATGTATGTGGGAGTGGAGTCAAGGAACAGATGCCAGAAAATATGTGATAAAATGCAAACACCTGCATATTTTTCTGACACTTATCAATAAAGCTGCAACGATTAGTCCACTACTTGATTGACAAATTAATTTGGAACTTTTTTGATAACTGAATAATCATTTCTTTTCAAGCAAAAAAGCGAAATATTCAAAATTAAACGTGAGAATTTGATGCTTTTCTTTTTCATACATCACAATATACTGAGTAATTTTGGATTTTTTGGACTGTTGGTCAGATAAAACACACCATTTAAAGGTGTCATTTGGGCTCCGGGGAATAAGACAGGGCATTTTGCACTGTTTTCTAACATTTATTAACAAAACGCTTCATCGATTGATTGAAAAAATAGCGGGCAGATTAATCGATAATGAAAGTGATCGCTTTGGTAGCCAAGTGGTGAAAGCACATGCCACATTTCCGCAGCGTCCAGGGTCTGATCCAGGCCTTGGGACCTTTGTTCCATGTCATAACCTCTTTCTTCTCCCATTTCCACTCTGTCTCTACTCTGTCAAATAAAGACAAAAATACCACCCCAAAAACATTAATAATTATTAGTTGCAGTTCTACATATCAAACTATAATTGATACGGATGAATAAATTGTTGTAGCAGCCAGGTTACATAAATTACTGAAACAAATGAGGTGGGTAAGAACCAAAATACAATCAAAAAGCCAAATAATCTACAATAATGAAAATAGAATACATAAAAAACTGAAAGCAGTGAAGTAAAATACGACTTAACACCAACATGCATCGAATATTCACCGTACAACGATAGTGCCAAGATATTTACAGTGTTTTACTGTATTTGAACATTTAATTTTTAACCACCCGGGGCTGAGCCTTGAACAGAGTCACTGCTCGGGTGTAGATTTATTTATTTATTTTTAGAATAAAAAGGGTAAAAAGAATAACAGTAAATAAATTACATACATATGAAAGAAAAATAAATAACTGGACATTTTCCTACAATTCTTTCCACGTAGCATAGAAATGCACACAGATTTTTTTCCCCACTATCAGTATAATATCCGCCAAGCGCAGTAGTCCAGTCTTCTATGATATGCACATTCATATATTTTGAGAACTAGTAGAACTACAGGATGACAAATGTGAACTTCACGGTCAATATTATTCCTTGTTGTGGAGTGTAAAGTATGAGCATTTTCCTTAGTATCTCTGGAGCTTATTGCAGACAATTCACATTTGTGAGTAAGAGTATAAGTTGCATGATAAGCATGTATCATTTCCACAGCCACACCGTAGTTTTAGAAAAAAGCTTTGTTACAGTTGTGTTGGTGTGACAATCATACTGGATCTTCCATGAAAACCAGTGTCCCCAAGCGCCCCATAATAACTACTTTCTGTATGAAATACAGAGGGAGCGGCTGTGGCTCAGGAGATAGAGCGGGTTGTCCACCAATTGGAGGATTGCGGTTCGACCGGCTCCTCCAGTCTGCATGTTGAAGCACCCTTGAGCAAGATACTGAACCCCAAATTGGTGCCGATGGCTGTTCCATCAGTGTGTGACTGTAACCAAGTAGCAGGTGGCACCTTGTATGGTAGCCTCTGCCACCAGTGTGTGAATGTGACTTTGAGTGGTCAGAAGACTAGGAAGGCGCTATAGTGCAGTCTATTTGAAGTTTCAGCAACCTCTACCAGCAGCTAATGGTAATCGTGAATGTGGATTGTGAAATAGAGTCATTGTGTTCGCACAACTGGCTGTTTTGAACTTTACTACCATCTACTGGATTTTAGGATCTATAGCATTTTTTTCGTCAAGGCCAAATGTTCTATCTGGTATTGTCAACGAAAGTAAAAAATAATTTGTGTATCTACCCTGTGATTCGGATCTGCTACAAAATGTGATGCGTTCTTCCTTGGTCCATATTATAGCTGTCTATCAACTGTAATGAAAATTTGGTCATAGTTTCCTGAAGCCCTGCTGACAAGCAAACAAACCAAACTGAAAACGTATCCCCCTTGGTGGAGGTAGTAATTAAACTGATGTTTAACACAGTTATCATGTTCCACTGTTCGAACATTTAAAACTTCAGTAACTTCCATCATATCATTATGATACAATTCCAATGAAAGTCAAGAAGCACTGATATTATTATCACCCAAATCCCCCAAAACATGTACTCTGCAAATTAGTATTAAATAAATATTAATTCATTTTTCTCTGGAATTGTCTTTGTATCCAAATTCGAGAGGCTAGCTCGGTTGACTCATTCAGAAGTTAACTCAAAACATGCCTATTCTCAACCTCATTTAATCTGTCACTTTACATGCGTATGGATGCGTATATATTACACACTTTCTTATATGGGAGTTTCACTTATATCCATGTTAGTGTTGTTTGTTGATACATGTCAATTCTGAATTTCTAAAAACAGTTTCAGCATTCATTTTCTGCAGTACTGATGCACCGTTACCAGCTGTGAGTGCTACAGTCATTGTGCTGTTCTCTGCCACTGACCAAGAAGAGAAAAATCCTTGTTGTTATGCTATGGTATTTTCATATTTATCTTTTAATATTATATATTTTTTCATTGCCTTCAATGTCAATTTTTTCCCAGTGGTATCAAAATCTGATGTTTTTCAAGGTATTGTATCCAAGGTAGAAATTCTTGATTGTGAAAACACTAATCTAGGTATGAATTTACAGTTTTTTCTGTCCATATTTTTATCACTTTTTGATGTATTTGTTTGTTATTATTTTATTATTTCAGTTTTTTTTTACGTATCCATACTTTAGACATACTTTGTGATATTGGGATAAACTTTGACTGGACTTTTTTGACGTCGTAAGCATCGACCAAATGAAAAGGGGGGAAAAAGATGAGATGGATCCTCATCCTGTTTCACAGCGGTGCTTAAATGCAACCTTGTCTTTAGCTGAACGTTTAAGTGATAAAGAAATAATGGTCAGATTAAGAATTCAGTGCTATAAATGAACACGGTGTGATGTGCACAGGAAGATGATGGGAAATTATCTGCTGCTCTTCCTTCCACACGCAGCAGAGTGGAAATCTCACCCAGATATGAAGGGATATCTCTCCTGATTAAAAACCATATTAACTTTTCATAACCTAATGTTCTCAAATGAAGTTTTCTAAAAACGAATGCCCGCGAACGAGCTCTCCCTCTTTTTTGTCACACTTGGGTGGAATACATTATCCCCAATATTAGGAGAGAACATACCTGTAACAGGTTAATGACCTCACACTTTCCACACCATTTCACTTAGCGGGCCATAGCCAGGAAAAGATAAACGCTTCACTCCCAGTTCACTAAATTATGAATTAGCCAAAAGGTGAGGCGATTAAAGATTCAACATTTTACGGTTCGACCAATAGACGATCCCGTTGTTGAGCTCGGGTGGTGATATCTTCAACCATTAGCTGAAAACTGTCTTGATATCCATTACTGAGGGCATAAATATTGGAAGAGGGGCACAAATAATCCAGAAATTACCAATCAAACCTCAGAGAGAAATTACTATCTGTAGTATTATATCGACAGCACAATCTTCAGCTATATACATTAATAAATGAATAACACATTGGAAACCACTGAATCATGGCGATAATATATTTTTGTAAGTGGAAATATTTGATCAGTTGTCAGTTTTAACATGTAACCCAAGCATTTTCTCAACAGATTACCTTGAATTTGCACAAAACTACTGGTGTTTTCAAACCATCCTACGGTCGCCTCGGCGTGTCACACTTCCTCAGCCTCCCCCGCGCTGTAACGAGCGCTGACAGGTCACATGGCACAAACTGTGATGTCTGAATAATTTGAACAAATGCTAAATCATTGCAAAGCAGCCAGAGAGATCAGCGACGTGAAAGTGAAGTGTTTGCGCTTCCCCAAGGCTCAGTGGCATCTGTTCTACATGTGTGCAGCAACAACATCCATGTTTCACCAATTAATTGTGCTTGTATTAGAGTAAATATTTGACTTTGAAGCGCTAAAGCGTTAATTGGGGAGGGGGGTCTCTTTCTGCAAAGAAACCTTTAATATTCCACTGCAAAACATGAGCAGGAGTGGAATGTAACCAACTAAACTGGAGGATGAAGTCTTCTTTTATGTGCTGAGAAACTTCTACTTCTTAAGCTAAATAAGCTCTCCACAAAGCTGAAAACAGCTGCTTTTCTGACATCATGAAAAGTTTTAAGAGATATGTGGTTCCAACAGGACAGCCACGCTACAAACATACGGTGATCTTACAGAATCTGATGTAATGCTGTAGATTAAACTACCCAACAGTCTATAAAGACGTTAGAATGAGCACAACCTTCGACATCTATAGAAGTAAAATGCAGCATACACATGAAAGCAGCAGTAGTTTCAATCCAAAATATCAGATATAATAGTAAAACATTGACAGGAAAATTTTACTGCAGAATGAGTACTATTATTTTTGATATTTTAAGCACATTTGACTGATAATACCTATTTTTATTTATTTCATTCAAGATTTTGACTGCAGGACTTTTACTTATGAAGTATTTTCACGCAAGAGTATCTAGCTTCAGTATTGTGATGTATTTCCAAGTGAAACAGGATAGACAGGCGGGATGTGAGGTTGCGAGGAATGTGATTTGATCGTTGAAAAGTAGGTGTGTTACGACAGCTAGGCCCTAATGGTGTACCATTGACGGGGTAGTAGCATCCATCAGGGAAAGAGATCAGGCACACAGGAAAGCAGCTCAGCCTTGTTTTCAAGTTTTCCCAGTGGCCACTTGTGGTATTGCAGCAAAAAAAATCTTCTCCTTTTGCCCCTAGACCACCATTATAAAAGAGACGCAAGTAAAACTGTTGACAGCACAAATCGAAATGAAAACAAGCTCAATTATGACTCTTTTTATTATTAATTTTTCATCCATAGAGATTTTATACTACTAAAAAAAAAAAAAAAAAAAGGCAAAATGAGTTTCCTCCGTGGGGTGGCTGGGCTCAGCCTTAGAGATAGGATGAGGAGCTCGGACATCCGGAGGGAGCTCGGAGTAGAGCCGCTGCTCCTTTACGTCAAAAGGGGTGGTTCGGGCATCTGATCAGGATGTCCCTTGGGCTCCCAAGACTTTGTGCATAATCTGGAGCTCCCACAAATACCACTTTCCTCAAAGTAAAAGCATTCTAGCCAGAGGGCCTGTAACCACAGTATTTTGGGAAAACGCAGACAAACCGACATAGCATGCTGTTGCTAGCTAGCTAGCTAGGTTATTCTTAGCTCTGTGTGGCTAACAGTTGCATGTTGATTGATGGATGGATGTCATGATATTAGCAGTTAAAATTGGTTATTACTACATATATGAGCACATGTCATGTTTAGGGATGCACAATATTGCTTTTTTTGTCTAATATGCTGATATGTAACATCTCATTTGACCGATAAGCGATACCAATATTGACATATCCACTTTTCTCCCTACCTAATTGGGTGATCATCAAGTTTCTTCTCTAGTGGATTTAACTTCATATTATGCATACTGTTATCGTGATGGTCCACCATCAGATGGAGACATGAAATACAATACATTTTAATGTGTGTAATAATTATTTTAGAGCAAAATAAGAAAAAGAGTGTTGGCCGATTCTGATAGTTAATTTTAAAGCCAATATCGGCCAAAACCAATGACGTGCTGATATTATGTCGCATCCCTCATCATATTTTGTTTTACAAGAAGAAAACTAGACATGTTCTGATAACGTTTTTTCCTTCGTGATACGATTCCAATACCTAAACTTGCGTATCGGCTGATTCCGAGCACCGATCTGATACTATACACTAACAGCTGCATACTACTAACCATATCTGTAAATGTGCCAGTGTTGGCCAGCTGGATAATTTTCAGCTGCAGTCCTGTGGCGACATGTTTTGAAACCAATAAAAGGATAAATTCACAGGACAAAGACAGCGTTAACTACAGCCATTAGAAATTGTCAAGATAGAACAGAAGCCATGTAAAGCATCAAGCAACAGCAGAGCATCAGTACAATACAGTAACACAACAACAACAGGCAGCATTTTAGCACAAACAGACATGCAAGCAACAAATTGCCTTTTGCTAACGGCTAACATTACACTGTTTCCTGCAAATCAGTTCTTCGCCGCTCTAAAACAGTAGCTGACTGTGGCTGCACAGCACAACTTCCTGTGCAGGCCACTGCTTTAGAATAGTGAAGAATTGATTTCTGGGGAAAACTTGCCATTTTATCCAGGTGTAAATTTATAAAATTTTAAAGGTTTATTACTAAATTATGTGGTATCAGATCGGTGCATTGACTCATGTACTCGCCGTTACCCTATCCAGCTTTTCAGGCAGCATCAGAGGCATTTTGAATTCTGATGTTGGTATCAGAACAACTCTAAAGAAAGCATGACTTTATTTTTATAAAAGAATATGAAGAATCTGATATATTTTTTGACATATACTGTTAAATAGGTGTCAAATACGGCCTGGGATGTGTTAAAAAAGCATTTTAAAATCCATCTCGACTTGTAAGTTATGGATCTGACTACTTCCAACACTGGATGTGAGTCATTTAATGGGAAATCCTTTAGATGATCTAAAATTCTTATTTAATATATGTGATTTTGAGCTTGTAGCCCACATTTCAGAGTCTCAGTTTTCCTTTTTCTCAGCCTTGAAGTCTTCTTTTTCTAAAAAAAAAAAAAAAGGGGACTTGTCTGGAGCACAAATCAGCAGAATAAGACAGGCTGATGGCTCTCCTTAATTCTGTAAATTGGAGGGTTGTGAGTCCAATTACGGTCTGTTGGTTCAGCGTGAGGCCACCAGGGAGAGCTGTGCTTGTTTCTCACAGTCACAGGAGCAAACCACTCCAGCAGCCTCTGCCCTGACATAAGAGGCGTTATCACTAATTACTGCTACACGCTTTTTTTGTAGTGGCTTTGTTGCCTTATAATCACTGCAAGAGATGTATTTTGTAACAATCATGTTTGAGTTTAAAGAATCCAGCTTTCAAATTAACGTAAATGAGGTTGTGACTATCCCTAACATGCCGTCTTGACGAGAGGATGCAGATTCTGATCTTTTCCTTCCTGCAATTATAATTGTTGATGCATTTTCACAATTTGAGACTCTTGTCTTTCTTTAACCTGGCAGAGGAATTATGTACATGAAACCTCTGCAGGATGTGAGGTTGTTGGGGTCTGTTGCTCCTACTGGCCATTAACTGGGGATTAGTGCTGGTGGGGCACACATCCCTTTGAAGAGGTAATTCCTCACACTTCCTTGCTATAGAAAATCAGGAAGCAATCACAGAAGGAACTATGCAGATGGTCCAGACAGGGGAGGCCCGTGACCATTTTTCTGCAGTCACAATTAAGACTTGGAGTGGGCGCTGGCTTTGTGAAAACTTAGCACATCAGAAAATTGAAGGGGACATCAGATGTAGATCCCGGTCCGTCACGCAGTTGTGCTTAAAAGTGAAAGGGGGAAAGAGTGACAGTAAGATCAAATGTTTCTTTCTCTGTGTGTGATTGTAAACAGTGTTTTACAGGCTTGTGTAACCCTGCACAGTCACTTCTCAGTCTCCCATATATCTGTCAGCACTATATATCCAAGCATGTGCGAGGCTGTCAGACTATAAAAGTTACTGGAAGGGAAATCATCATGATGTCACAGAGAGAGGCTCACAGGAGTTAAGAATATATGTTAGTGAGAGTGATGACTGGGCATGAATCATTGTGCTGCGGCTGGAAAAAGGAGAACGGTATAAGTGCTGAATGTTGGAGCACACTGACCTCTACAGGGACAAACGGCTACTAGACAGATACCTCCACTGGGAGTCTGCTGACATTTCCAAACAGATCTGTGTATTATATTTTAATTTTTCAGGATTCCTCACAAGTAGAACACTTTTATATGAAGACTGGAAGTAACAAAAATGAATTGATAAAAATAGAGGTGATAAAAATGCATGTGGATTAAAATGTAGAGCTGTAAATGTGGATGTGAAATAGAAAATAGAGCTAAATTGTTATAATTTGATTAACTGAAAGCATGTTTCACTGTTTTCTCCTCAACATTTTTTATTCACAACACAAAATTGACAATTATCATTTAAAGAATGTGGCCTCAAGAGTGAAACACACAACGTATGTGAATTGAAAAATATAGGGGTAAGAATGTATGTCATATAAAAAATAGATTGATGAATTAGCAAGTGATTTGATTCCTTTGTCCACCATTCATCATTCTCAACACATAACTGACATTTATCGTTTCAATTCAGTTACATTTCATCACCTAAATTGACCTTTTGCTAAGCCCCGCCCCTTTGAGATGGAGCCCACACTGTGACTAACTGCACTCCCTGAAGAAATATAATTTTTGGAAAAACGAAACAGTGATTCCAGAGAGAAGCAGACAGAGGGGTCTACAGTCTGTGTTTGAAGGATATATCCAGGATGTCAAACTGACTCAGCAGCAACAACAGGTTCAAAAGACAAAGATAGTTAGAAGCTAAAGCCGAACTATAGGCTACAGATCACAGTGTAAAAGTGAACCATCACATCACTGCTGATCGCCACACAAGACAATGAATATAAAGGGAAGCTTTGCTGATATTGAACCAGCTGTGTGGCATCACAGTGTGTGCAGACGAACAGTGTTTGGCTGCCAGCACCTGGACCTCTGCCGTCAAACAGTGCGATGACACAGAGCTGGTTGAATATCAGCAGAGTTTCCCTGGAAATCTGAAACAATTGCTGGACCTTTGTTCGACCTGGCAGATGCAGCGCTATGGTCGGCCATTCTGCGTTCAAGGGGTGGAACTTAGAAAAAGGTCAATTATTAATTAGGAGGCATTTTCATTGCTTAATTTTTTAAATCAAAGTATTACTTACTTCCACCCACTTTATCTGAATGATAAATGGCAGGTTTTGTGTTGTGAATAATGAAACATGGCTCTGTTTCATCAAATGTGACTATTTTAATCTAATGGCCTTAAGATAAATCAATGATAATGATTGATAATTTATCTCTCTATTTTTCATTTCACATCCATTTTTATGAGCTAATTGCTGTTACTTCAACCCCTCATACGTTTAAACATTTGTGTGTCCTCTGCAGCAGCAGGCTTTACACGTTTCCATTTGGTTTCCTCCGGTGGTCTCCCTGGTAAATTGTTAGCATGTCGTCCAAGCCAAGCGCATGGTGTTGTATATAGCACTGGGGGTTTGTTCACTCTTTCAGAGCTGTTTCTGTATTTCTTTAAATCACTGACTTTGTAAAAACCACTCGGTTTTACTCGCAGAGCTAAATTGAAGGTTGGAGATTGCACTTGTATTTAAAGTTTGCACATAAACTGAGAGTTTTGAGGCAGTTTTAAGGGCTGCAGTTGTGCTGTGGGGCTTGCACTGGGTGTTTACTCCGTTCACTTTGACGTCAAAACACAAACGTATGAATTATCTCTTTTACGAGGTGCAGTTCTGCCTTTACAGAGTTCTCTTTGGTTTCTCACAGTGAGGAGTCTGTAAAGGCAGTCGCTTGGCTCACATTATGATTCCTCCTTTTTTTTTTTTTTTTGATCATGCCGTTTTATAAATGTTTAGATTTGTCAAATCAGCTGTAAAACTGTAATATCGACCATAACTTTTTTTTTTTTCTGGTGGTTTCTCAGATGTGTGTGTCCCAAAAAATAAAACTTAATGCTACTGTAATAAAGTTACTCAGAAAGAGATGTAGCCACGACGACGCTTTGCAAAACAAACAAGAGAAAGAAAGTTAAATGTTTATACACCATACAGCATGATCAGGGTTTTATTAGCTGTTTTATTTGGTAACTTTGGTAACTTTATTTGGTAACTTTCATACAGAAACCAGCACAAGTCGTCTGTCTCTGTTGCCAAACTATATATTATATCCAGGCCGTTTCATGTAATGTATTCGCCCTGTACTGTGTTTATACATAAATGATTGCATCCATTCTTCAACTATCATGATTTTTGAGTCCTGTCAGACAGATGAGAAACAAAAACACACTTCTTCTTCTTTTTTTTGTTGTTGTTGGCCACACTTACCTGACGCCAAGAGGAGCACACAAAAAAATAACTGACTATTTTTAGTATTTTTCCTTCGTCCCTCAGCCAGATTTTGAGTATTCAGTCGTTCTTTAATTATAATTCAGTTTGTTTTAACATCAACTTCAAATACAAATGACACATAAATCCCTATTTAACTCAACTCAAATTTATTTATAAAGCACATTTAAAAACAACTCACGTCGACCAAAGTTCTGCACTAAAGGAATAAAATGCTAAAAAATGTATACATAAAAGGCGACATAACTGTCAGGTACACAGCTCACACATTTATAGACACAACACACAGGCACGAGTCAGGGAAAACCACATCAGGGGGACTCAAACGCTAATGAATAAAAGTAGGTTTTGAACCTGGACCCTGGTCAGGTTCCTGACCTGAGGGACCTGGGCGTAGAATAGGAGGTTCAAAGGTCTGAGATGTAGGATGGGGCCAGACCATTGAGGGCTTTGTACACACACAGGAGAACCTTAAAGTCAATTCTTAACTTCATATGAAGCCAGTGGAGAGAAGCCAAAACAGGTGTGATATGGTCTCTCCTCTGGGTACCCATGAGGATTCTAGCAGCGGCGTTCTGAACCAGCTGGAGGCGGGACAGAGAGGACTGACTCATACTAGTATACAGAGAGTTACAGTAACAGGAGGAGATGAGAGCGTGGGTGACTGTCTCCAGGTCTGAGTTGATAAAAGCTGGCTGTTACTACTGCCTTTATTTGTTCATCAAACTCAAAGGCGGAGTCAGATATCACTCCAAGATTTTTGACATGGGGTTTTCATTAATATTTAATTGAAGTGTATCATGTGTTGTAAGAGATATTGGTATTGCATGTGTTTTTCATTAAAAGAGCACCAGTCCTTTGGGGTTACTGTCATTCCCACCGAACTGCTGGCTACAAAATGAAAGTTCAGGGAGAGCTTTAGAGAGTGTTGTCTCAGTGATCTCACCAGTAGTCATGTGACAGGAGGGTATGTGGGTGGAGGACAGTTATCACCATGGAGGGAACTGAAATAAACAGAAATGAAGGTCACTGTTTGTTAAATGATGTTTATTGATTGTCATATCCAAACAGCTCATATTCCTCATATTTCCTTTGAATGTACAAAAAATTAGAAGAATAACATTTCATTTTATGTATATTCATTGATTGATTGATTTTTATTTGTGTCCTGCACACTTACATGTGCCCAACCCTCATGGGTTTACAAGGCAACCTTACAATAATGTTGTAACAATCGAAAGTACATGTTATTTTACTGCTCAGTCCAGAAACACAATATTCTGCCTTCTATCTCAGGCCTGGCAAAGAAATCCAGCGCTTCCCTTTCTGAAACAAAACTCAGATTGTTCATGATCATCCAACCAAAATCATTTTTCTTTAAACATGCGAAACATTTCACTCCTAATCTTTTGAATGTCACAAAGTAACCTGTTCTGAAAAATAAATGACAAGTTGCTCAAATAAAATTATGATTTCAGCTATGTATTTAATGCTAACGCTAAAATGGACATTAGCAAGCCAACATATCAGGAGGTTTTTGTTTTTTTAAACTTGACAAAATGTCATTTCCGCAACTGTCATTGTCATCACTTTGTTTATTGTGATGGAATAGACATATAGTAATGGAATTGACAATGCCAGTGTTAAATTACTTTAATACTGTGTATATGTGTTAGATTTTAAGTTTCCGAACCAAAATGGACCATAGTTGAAAAATGACCCATATACTGTTTATGTACTACTTTTATTTGTGTCTTAATTATCACTAGACTCTGCATGCAAGTGAATTAGATAGACAGTCAAATTAAAATGAAAGAAATTATTTCAGCACACTAAATATAACAGTAGACCTGTCAGGATGATTATCAACTTAGCGAGGTCGGCAAAAGTGATCGAAGTCATGTCCATTTAATAGTGTACAGTTTTGCTCATGTGTTTACATACATGTTTGTTCACATAAGAATGTCACCAACATTTAATCTATCATAAAGCCAGACTAAACAGAAGGGTTTTCCTGACAGTTATAAGACTTGGACACAGCGTCTAATAATTTTTTCGTAGCACGTTAGCCAAATAGCTACGCACGTTAGCCAGGATGGGACTAGTATATATTGCCTGTTAAGAAATGACTCTCTGTATCCCTGTGCCAAATGTTTGATATTTATTTAAGTCCATTTTATTTATTGTTTTTGGTGTGTGGTTTTATTTTTTTAGGTTTCTTTTATTCAGGATTTTATTTGTATTTATTTATTTTTCTTTGTAACTCTTTTTTTTTTTAATTTAAGAAACAAAGAACATGAGGTTGTCATGGTGTTACAAGGTCAAATCCCAGTACATTTTTCACTTACATCCAGGCATGCAGTGTCATACCTTTTATAACTGCCTGTGTTCACAATCCATTTCTCCCAGTATTTTGTACATTTCTCCATCTCAAGTCTTAAAAATAAAAGTAAGTCTTTTTATACAGTATATTTCATTTATAATCCCCAGCCAGGATTTTATTATTTCATTGCTCTTTTAAAGTGTGTACTTTGCTATTATATTATGCTATTGTACTATCATTATATCAGTAGCATAAAATGGTGTCAAAATGACAATAATATCATTCATTGCAATTATTTCTAGGACAATATATCATCCAATATATCGGTTATATATCGTTATTATGACAGGCCTATATAACACAAGGACAGGTAAAGTTGTCTTACAGGTAAAAGGATAACTGTGAGAAATATGTTGTATAAGTTGTATTTAAGTGATGATAAAGATAATAATAAAGTTTTATAAGCCCTACTTGCTCAACCCTCCACAGTACTTTCTGAGTAGTGCAGCATTTTCTTCTGTATCCACTCCAGGATCTGTGGTCCTTTATTTTTAAATGTTTTGACCTTCCTAATTTTGCATGAAACCTATTTATCTGCGCTGTGTGTGGATGTGTCGCTCTGTCAGTCCTGACCTGGAGTTGGAGCTTGGCAAGGCTCTAACTATGTCACGTATTAGCAGGTGGTCTTTCATGGCTAAGCAAACATTTGTAAAGGGCTCCTCTTGGATTCTTTGTTGTCTTTTGTCTTTATATATACTTGTTTGTTTTTGTGGTTATATATTACAGTATGTGCTCCTCTACATTTATGCTCTCTCTAACACCCATAGTGGACAATCCTAAATACACCCATATCTAAGTATAATGCAAGCTAACACTATGTTAGTATTATTTTTTGTACACTTACTTTTACACACAACTGATGGGAAGTTATGTAATGTATTTTTCAAAATTGAAAATCTAATTTAAAATGCTTAAATCCACACAAAAAGGAGGCATTGTGTTGTGTAAAGTCGGTCATGTCAACCCAATAAAATCTGTGCAATTGATTAAAGACAGTAACTCCCTTATTACAGTATATTTACCACTTAATTACCCTGTTAATCAGAGAGCATAAACCATTTGTGGTTTGTTGGATCAGCACCTGTACACTGATGTAAAACCACAACTAAGGTTGCAAGATTGCATCACAATCCCACGTTATATTATCTGTCTTTATAGCCAAACATCAGCTATGTGACCCACTGCTCCCTCTGCTTCAAGCTGCTGCCATCGGATTATCGGCCGCTGCTTTACACGTCAGCCGGCCAGAGATTTGATTAGCGGCATCTGTGAAAGAGAAAAGTCAGGGGTGAGCATGGGAACGGACTTATCTGCCTGTGAGCAACTGGTCATTTACGAGGTATGCGAGAGGCCCACGTCGCCTGTGGGTACTGGCTGGCACTTTTTTTAGACTGTTCAAGCACAATTTTCTAAATGGAGGAATTATATTTATTAATGTCAAAGCTAATTATACTACAATTTTAGAAACAGAGGACTATTATTTGACTATTATGCGCTGTGCATTTAAAAGTTATCTCGCTTGTGAGTCTCAGTGTTTTTACCTTCAAAGATTAACTGTACCAAATTCCAAGCTAAATACAAGAAACTGGGTGTTCAACTTCTGCCCTCGGAAAAGTAAAGAGAGGTGTGTCTCCCCCTCCGAGGGGCCTCCTTCCTGACAAACTAACAAAAAAAGCACCAAGGTGGTTGAAAGAGGGGAGAGGAGAGCAGAGGCAGCTGTAGCTCAGGTGGTAGTCATGCTTGCTTCGTCTGTCCACAGTGTCCTTGAGCAACAAACTGAACCTCAATTATTTTTTTGCAGAACCCCAAATGAACCAACAACCTGGCAGAATCCAAATCCAATTTCCTTAACTATTTATAGCACATACCTGAACACAAAACTGTACATTGTGAGTCATAAGAGGAGAATCGCTCACGGGCCAATCATCTGGTGCTCATCTGTCATCGGACATTAATGAAGGGTCTCAGCCTTACCACCTGCTCTGCATATTCCAGTGCCATGCAGATGTTTTCGTAGCCGCGGGGGATGTCACTCTGAGGCCGGCGGTTGTTGTCCCGTGCGGTATGTGCAGCACCCGTCCACCTCTGTAGTAATAATAATGTACGTCTTCTCTGTTCTTTGTTTAAAAGTATGCACACCTGAATCTGTCCTCACCAGGACATGCAGGTGCAAAGCAACAAAATACTGCTTTCGACTTTGGCCTTTGTAGAGCAGTGTGTTGTGGTTGACATGTGAGTTGTCATTTGTGTTACTTAATAAGGAGAAAAATAATAGAGTAACAGAGTCAACTATTACAGCTGAAAGGTGAGAGCTCCCACACCTGAGAGTGCAAGCTGGCTGACGAAGATCAAAGACATTCAGTCACATGTATTTGTCATGAAACACAGCTTCAGGAGAAGCAAAGGGAGGTACAGCCGGTGAGTTAGAGCTGATAACACGTCCTGGGAAGAGAAAATTGTCCCGTCATCCCACGCAGCAGAGCAAGTTTCACATACACCCATGAAATGAACTCAAGGTCACAGGGCACTTCAGGTCAAATTCTAAACTCACATCAGGAGAAAGCAGAATGCTCTTTCAACAAGGTGCATCTTTGTCTCCTATTATTTAATATTTTTGATTTATATATAACAACGTCTATAAGAAATTCTGTAAGTATTGTCGAAGCTCAATTATACTCACTTTATGTAAATAGATACGTTCATTTCAGACTTAACAGTCACTGCCCTCATACCCCCATGCGTCAATAAATGGCACCAAAGAGCAGAACAAATGAACAAATATGGCAACGGTGGAGGCAATCGTAACAGTGTATCGTTTAACAGTTGTAGACGGGGGTGGTCTGTGAGGACATCAAATACATCGCGATATGTGGAAGGAGAATTCTTTTGACTATATTACCGATTCAGTCCATTTTTAAATTGTCTTCATTGTCTGCATTGGTCGTGTCTCTCCGAAACAATGCGTCACTTCCCCAACAGTTTCTGCTGGTACTGCTCTATTTTGTCTGTATCCATAGGCTTTCAGGAAACATACACAAATACTGACAAAATGAACATAGAGTACAGACAAAAGGCTCCGTCTATGTCTCTATACATATCTAACATCAATCATAAATGAGCCTTAAAAGGTTTTTAAGGTTGCATCATAGTTTAAGAAATTCTGTACTGTTACTGTAAACTAGAGGTGCGACAATTAATAAGTTGTCAATTATTAAATTAATCGCCAGCTAATTTGATAATCAAAATGTCAAAATTCTCTGATTCCAGCTTCGTAATGTGAATATTCTCTGGTGTCTTTACTCCTCTATGACGGTAAACTAAGTATCTTTGGGATGTGAACAAAACAAAACACTTGAGGACGTCATTTTTCAGCTTTTTGAAACACTTTTTCGCCATTTTCGGACATTAGAGAAAGAAAATAATCATTACGTCTACCAAACACTAGAACAGTGGTTCCCAACTGGTGGGTCACGATCCAAAAATGGGTCGCGGGTCCATTCTTTATGGACCGCAAGTGACTCGTGAATGTGTGCCTTTATTTTGAAGCGTTGCATGCTGCTGTAGAGTGAGTGAATGATGGACAGCTACCTACCAAAGACAGCAAACTAGCTTGTCTACATGGCCAAACTCAAGTATGACGCTGAATATATTCAACTGTGTGGATCTGGGGCTGGACCAGTTGGGAACCGCTGCACCTGAAGACTTTGAAAACACTTTTAAAAGACAGTTTTTAGTCACACATTGTAAGATTTTGCATAGACTAAGGAGGTCACTTGAGAGGTTATTTCCCACACTGCTTGTGGTGTACAACATTTCGCCAAACTCCCTTTAAGAAATATGACATATTAACACTTTCTTATGTGTCTGTAGAAACACATAACTCTAGCAACACACTGTAAAAGGCATCATAATGTATATCAACAGTATTCTTGTCAATTCTGCATCAAAAGAATCCATAAAGATAAACTGCATTTGCATACCAACTTAACATTTTGGAATTTGTTGTTTCAACTTTACACGAGCCTCTTTTGGTTAGCTGCACTGTTTTAGTGGAAGAAGACTGTGTGAATATGAGGGGAACCGTTTCAAAATTAAAAATTTCTCACTAAAATAAGTGACAGTTGGTGGATCAGCTATACACACAGAATTAAACACTGACTCTTGTTCACTCCACAGCTCCACCAGTGTCTCCGAGAACCGAGACTTGTTCACGTTCTTGCGCCTCCCAGAAGTCTCATCCATTTTTACTGTCTACCTGGTTTACTGCTTCCTGTTTGGTGCCGGAGAGAACGCACCTATTGGTTGTCATTGAACTTCACTTTGTATGACTAAAAACTTAAGATATTAAACATGATTGATTTCGTCAAAACAAAGACGAGAAGACACCAACTTTAAACAGCTCGTACTGAGTTTTATGACCACCTTACACCAAACATTTCAGATCACCAGAGTGCACACCAACTGAGGCAAAACTATATCAGCATTAGAAATGTGTCTGCAACAGTGGAACCCCTTTGAAAAGCTGTTTGGTGTAAGTCTCGCATCAGTTGCAGCGCTATTAAAAACCAACTTGATTTACACAAACAAAGACAAACTGGTTGGTAACGTTATGACGTAGGTACAGTGTGTATTGTAGGTCCCCTTTGGGAGTGGACTTCATTCCTTTGATAAGAATCTTGCAGTCAGAGAAGATGAAACGTTAGCCTGTTTTGGCCTCTTTATATAACGTGTTTTTCTCCAGGGGGAATTTTACTGGTATTTTATCTTCACCCACCACCAACCAAATAAGACCACAGCCTTGTGCGCTGGAAATAGAGCAGCTTTGTGTACGAGAAATGGCCAGGGCAAAGGTATGAAAATGTTCCCTTCCTGCTGCCCGCAATCAGAGAGAGTGTGGAAAGGGCTGACTTGTTTTCTGCTGAGTGTGACTCCACTCACAGTTTTATACGGTGTATATTTAGAGGAGGCAGAGATAAACTAGGATTAAAGAGAGGAGAAAACCATGAAGGGTTTATTGTCTGTCTGTTGTATGTCTCTTTATATAGGTCCATTGATTGAGTCTGATTGGATGTCGTGGAAATACCTGCCCAGATTTTGAGGCCTCTGTTTTGATTCCTTGCCATCATCACTTATAACTATTTAAACAGCATTTTAAGTGAATGTTAGTGACATTAAACTCGACAAATAACCATATGATCCTCATTTTGTTCTTTTATTAGCCGCCTGTTGTGGCGTGGCACGCTGGACAGGGGTGCGTTCAGTTATTTTAGCACCATGGTTTGTGGTGAATGTGGACACGAGCATGCAGCACATGGCTCTATTTTTGTCACTGACCCATATTAAAATTATCACAGTATAATAAATATCTATTTAATGTTTGCTATGACAACTCCAAATGCTGGATCCCACACTGGGGCGCCACAGTCTGTAATTATCGTTCGACTTGTACTCGAAATAAACTGTTGGTTAGTGGTGCATGATGCGCTCTGAGCTACACAAACGATGCTTTGTTTCTGGAGCTTCCCCTTTAAGAAGAAGACTTCAGAGTGAGCAGAAAGGTGGGAATTAAAGCCCGCAATTTTGGTTTTTCGAGCGTCTGTGGCTCATTTTCTGCACCATCATTTCCTACGTGTAAAAATGGATCCTCGCCGTCTGCTTCCGGTGGTCACCCTGGCTTGCTGTACAAACATCTTTTGTGGCGAGCATGCAGCAGCGTCACATGGCGGCTGCTCACATGGCATTTGTTGCGTCAGAAAGGAAAAGGCCTGTCATTACGATGTTGAGGCTGGAGATTAATCTGTAATTGGTAAACACATCAGCACCACATCTTATGGGAAATGAAGACGATGCTTAATGTTTCTCATTAGCCACCCCTGCTCCTTCTGCCTCGTTCTAGCCCTAAACTGTAACGCCTGTTTTATTGTGAGTAATAGTGGCACTAGAAAGGCACTTACTCTGTATTTGGAGCAAAGCCAGCAGAGTGGGACAAATGGAGCGACCCATTCAGTAGTTCTAAATTTTTTTAAAGACCTCTTCGCTCTGGCTCGGTGCTGACACAAAAGGAGGTATTGATGTGAGGGAAGACTGAAGCTTTGTGTTATGCCCACCAGAATTTGGCTGTGGAAACAGCTCTTTCACAAACCTTAATTCAAAATGCAAACGGTGGCACATCTTATACTCGAGAAACCTACAGTAGGCCTTTTTCATTTGAGCTCTGCAGTGACACACATCACGGACATTTAAGCAGAGTTTGAAGGATTAAATAGACACATTTTTACTTGTTTTTCTTTTGAAATCTGGTCGTTGGCTGTCTGTGTTTGGTATGTGCAGCATGCTGTGATGTCAGGGACTGTTCTTTACTTAACAGAGGAGGGGGATGGCTGGGGTTTAACTTCATTTTTTTTTTCTTGTCCCTCCCCTGAATCTACAAATATTTTTTCCTTGAGCCTCCCTGAGTGACGAGGAGGAAATGCATGACCCTCTCTCCACCATAAATATTCATATATTCTTTTATAAATTCACACCAAACGTAGGTATTGGAGCAACTGCAACTAGTAAACAGCTCAGGAGTTATCACTGAAACAAACTGCTAATTTCTTCAGCAAAATGCAAATCCTCCAACAAACCACACACAGAACCAACACGACTGAGTAAGCCTACACATCACACACACTCCTGCATGCACACACACACACATGCAGCTCAGTGTGCAGACAGTTACAAGTGCAAAATGACTGTTTTCCCACATAAACTGTACACAACAGTGGCAGCAGCAGCCTGTCAGAGTTATTTCAGTAGCTTGGCCCAGCGGCTGTTATTAGATTTTAAAAACCGACTTCGATGTTTGAAAGTTAAAAGTTGAAAATGAAATCCTGGAGTTAAAAACAAACATTGGTTTTTCACCATTGTCATGCATGAAGGAAAAATGGTTTATTTTTGGCGACTTTGTAAATGAGACTTTGATGAATTTCACTATTTTAAGCTTAGATTTGGATTTGTTTCCTGATGAAAGCATATGTCGCACATGAGGTGTTCACATTCATTCATTTTCTGTAACTGCTTATCCTGTTAGGGGTTGTGGGGGGGCTGGAGCCTATCCCAGCTGACATGGGGCGAGAAGCAGGGTACACCCTGGACAGGTCACCAGACTATCACAGGGCTGACACATAAGGCCCGTTTCCACCACAGGAACTTCGGGGTAATTTTACGGGGCCGGGGCCGGGGCTGTTGGTGCGTGTCTCCGCCGCAGGAACCACCCCCCGAAGGACAGAGTTCCAGAACTTTTACAGGGGCTAAACAAGTCCCTGCCTCGGAGTAGGTACTCAGAACGGCCCCGAAAAACTCCTGGCTGGGGCTTGGGGTTTACTTGGTGCTGATTGGATATACTCAAGGCGAAATGTGACGTCAACAGAAAGCAACAAAATAGCTGGCATTTTTAAAACTCAGCAGACGAGGGTTAGCTCGTTCATAGCTTCCACCGCCATGTAAACAAA
>NC_065518.1:13814100-13869732 GCF_006386435.1 Epinephelus moara | reverse complement strand
CGGTAACTTTACAGGAACCTTCCTCCGACTCCGCTCTCTTAGTGGAGACACGGCGGTTGAGAGGGCCGAGCGAGAGGACGTTCCTGTAGTAGTTCCTGCCCCCCAAATAGTACCAGGAACTTCTTCAGTGGAAACGGGCCTATAGAGACAGACAACCATTCACACTCACATTCACACCTATGGACAACTTAGAGTCACCAATTAACCTGCATGTCTTTGGACTATGGGAGGAAGCTGGAGTACCCTGAAAACCCACGCTGACACGGGGAGAACATGCAAACTCCGCACAGAAGGGCTTACCCACCCCGAGGTTCGAACCAGAAACCCTCTGGCCAGGAAACAGCTTAGTGATCAGTAGAAAGCAGCATGGAGGTCAGTGAAAATGTTACAGTGAATACTTCTTTTTTATATCCGTTACTTTTTCAGTCTCATTTGGAACGATGTACGAGCACTGCTTGGACGGAGACAAATGGGGGCTAAAATTAGCATGACCACCCGTCCACCGTCTTACCTACATCACTGCCTATCCGAGCTTGAGGCGATAAATAACCATGACTACTACAGAGTCATTTGACCCAGGAGTGACCTCATAATCTTTACCATTTTAGAAAAACGCCAAAACTTTTTTTTTGGGGGGGGGGGGGCTCATGATAATGGTGTGATTTTGGCAATTATGAAAGAAAACAAGCGTTTCAAGCCTGCTGCCTGGCTCTGGGGTTTCAGATGGTATTTAAAATGAATGCAAAACACAACCATTTAAAGCTGTATGTCCCTCCCCAGTACTTAGTAAAAAATTCTTGACATGCCTCCCTGGTTTTGCACCACTTCCTCCCCCTTCACAGGTAACAAACAGTTCCTAAATGTTCCTACACTCCTGTTGTCTAACAGGGGCATGATGGTCAAACCTCAGCTTCAGCTCAGGGTCAGCTTCTCTGAGGCCTGGACACACAAAGACAAAAACAAAGAGCTCAAGAATGTAGGAAATTGTAAATCCGGTTTTACTGGCATGGCAGAAATTACTGTGGCTTTTGAATTGTCTCTTTAAGGAATGTTAGTCTGGGTTGAAAGTATGAGCAAAATGAGTGTATTTCTATATATATATTTAAATAAAACAAACAAAAAACAGGGTTTCTACGGTCATGGAAAACCTGGAACAGTCATGGAATTCCACAGTGTTGTTTTCCAGGCCTGGAGAAGTCATGGAATTTTGTTGTGTTAAATGAAATAATTGTTACAGTAATCTTCCGTGGATAACCCTCATTGTAATGTTACATAACAGCGAATTTATTTTCCATAGCTGGTAGCTTTACTAAGCACTGATATGACATTTTGTTTACCATCAAGTAAGTTTCTTTATTTTCTCCACATGTTCCGTCTCGTCACGTATGCCAGCTCATGTTTGAATGAGAGAAATAATATTCCGAATCCCAAAGTTTCCGTACCTATGCTGTGCAGGCTACTTTTAAATTCTACTGCACTGAGATGGAGCAAGTCTCGTAAATGGTCATGGATCCTTTTATGAAGGGCCCTTGAAAAGTTAAGAAATATTTCCTGTGGTAACCCTGAAGAAAGGGTCAGTAAACATGGAAATGTCACCTTTTCAGTAAGAATCAGAGCAGCACTTTGTCTTGTTGTCTCTGCACCACCTGCTTACCTAACCCCGAGTATTTACTTAAACTCTCCCCTCACCCACAGAGCCATTGTTTGTACTGCAGGGGGCTGACTGCAACTAAGAGTCATGCTGGATGGCTAAAACCATGAAATGTCCATGCTATTTCAAACCAGCACATATATCTAAAATTAGAGTGGGAGTAATGCTTCACTGTTTTCTTGTGGGACTGGGTAGAGGGGTTGGCAGCACTGTACATAAACCCAAGTAGGGAAGTGAAAGATTACGCTGCATCTGGGTGGAAAATCCCTGGTGTTTATCACATGCCACAAGTCCTCTGGTACTCCAACAGGCCTTTTGGGACAAGGTGACATTCAACCCTAAAGCATCAATAAAATTCAAACACAAAGTCGTCGCAACAAATGGGAATATCCACATTTATCTTAGTGAGAGACATTTTTCTTTAGAAGTAAGATTGTTTTTGGCATTTTGGCAAACACCTCACAGAGAGCGTCTAGACTTTATTGTGAGGACGAAATTGGTTACTGCATTTTATAAGCCACCACAGTCATCACAATTATTGTTATTCTGTGTCTTTATACATTTCGGTGGCCGTAATGGTCAGACAGCTTGGGCCGCTGCCCACATCCTGAGGGCACTTCTCATGTTTTTCTAAATCTAAATCCAGAGAAAATGGGCATCCATTTCCGTTCTGGCAAACAATCTGTTTTGACGCGGTCAGCCACAATGGAGCACGCAGTGTTTCATGTGAGAAAGGAATTTAAAAATGCTACTCAATAGTTCAGTGAGTTGCCAAATGGTGATTTCAAAGGTCTTCTGTGACACAGCACAATGAAACAGCTGCTGAAAGATGAATGGACACATGTATTCTTTGTCCAACAAAATTAGTGTGTATATACTGTTTTTTTACCCCTTTGAACTCTGCCATACAAACGGTCCACCTGTGCATATGTTGGTATTTTTGCTTATTGTGATGTCATTTCTTGGGATATCTTCAAATGCTTCATACCCATAAAATCTGTACAACCTAAGCAATTGAAATTATGTCATAAATTTAAACAAAAATACAAACGTTTGACTTTTCTTTCATCAACTTTGAAAATATCCACACACAAAAATTGATCCAAAATATTTCTAGATGTAGAAATAAGATCAAAATATTTCTTAACACTCCAGAAGTTATTTGAACTATGTGCATTTTTAGTTCTTGAGATATGCTCATTTTTTATGGGCAGAGTGCAAAGCTGTGTTGATAGTTTCATTTGTAGTAGAAAAGTTCCCAGTGCCTACATTGGTATTTTTTGTATTTCAAATCCCTAAAATCTGTATAACCTAAAAATAAGGTATGCAAGTCAATAAACCACGATAATTGATAAAAGTATTGAAATTGAAATTGAAAAAAGATTCGACAGAAATTCCTATTGAGTTGCTTCTCTGCTCCTTTGGTGCCATACACAGCCGGTTTTTACCATCTTATGGACCACTTCGAGCATAATATAATGATGACGTCGCAAGCGGACAGTGTAAAGACCCAAAAGACGTAAGTCTTAGCTTTCTGTCGCAAAAGGATTAAATGCTGTAGCTCATATAGTTTTCTATTTCAGCTCGATTTTTAACAGGATCATGAAAGCAACAGCCCCTGCTTCCACCTGTGGGAGGCTGGCTTTCAGAGGGTTGAACCTGGGAAAATCTGCCAAAAGTAGGCGATATACTAATTTCCTATCACCAGTAGACCAGAGTGGTGTACATGACTCTGCAGCAGACAGGTGTGCCTTTCTGTTGTTGTTTTTTCCCCCCAGTGTGTCACATTCAGTGTCATGGATATACCAGAAAACCGGTCAGTAAACGGTAATGCGGGATTTATACTTATGTGTCGAATTGATGCCTTATCCTACACTGTAGCCTGACATGCACCTGTAACTACACATCGCGGCGATGCAGGCCTCCTGTCTGTAAGCTGAAACCATTTCCCTCAGTGGAAACAAAGCTTTTATTTTACTTTAATTTCACAAATGCGAAACAGTAAATCATGAAGACAATAAAGCCTCCACTAAAATAGCATTTTAAGTCTTGTGTGTGATTTATCCTGGCTTCATATGAGCAGAGGAAATCTCAGGTCGTCGCTAGGCTAATTTATACAATGTAAAATGCCAAAGGCTTGTGCTAATAACGTTAGCATGTTATATTTGTGTGGAAAATGTGTTTAGTATAAGACAGTTGTTTTGTCAGTGAACCTTATGAGTTGTAATTGGGACCAAATTTTGTAATGTTACCTTTGTTAAATGTTGCTGTTGTCCCTGGTTTCATATGAGAAGAGAAAAAGTCTGCTAGCTGCTAGGCTAATTTATACAATGTATAATGCCATAGGCTTGTGCTAATAACGTTAGCATGTTGTATTTGTGGGGAAAATGTGTCCAGATAAAGACAAGTGTTTGTCTGTGAATGCTGCGAGTTATAGTGAAGCTGATTTGTGTACTTGTGTTTGAAATTGTCTCTATTAAGCCATGTTTAATGTGTGTTTGATGTGTGTTTGATGTGTGTTTGATGTGTGTTTTAGTTCAACTAAACTTTACAGCAATTAACAGAAACCTCCGCCACCAACTAGTGTTTAGGAGGTGTAATTGCAGAGTGACACAGACAAACCACCGCACAAGTATAAATGCTCACAACAGCGTAGGCCATGTGTGTAGGCTACAGTGTAGGCTCTGCATAGAGCTGAGGCACAAGTATAAATCCTGTTTAAAAGGCAGCATGGAGGCCAGTGAAAATGTTACAAATGTTAATTCTTTTATCTTTATATCTGTTACTTATTTGGTCCCTATTAATTGATGCCAATGCTGATTTTGAACAATTTTCAAGGGCTGCTTGGACAGAGAAGGATGGATGGTATTTTGGGCCATGCGTCATTGTACTGCGCCGGAAGAGCAGCGGAAATTAGCGTGTCCACTCAAGTGTCATGTTTCCATTGTTGCTGATCGGAGCTGGAGCTGATAAATACCTGTGACTACTGCAGAGTTATTTGTCTCAGGAATGAATGCCGATCATAACCTTTCCCATTAAAGACAAAAGCCAGATGTTAGCGGGTGTTAGAGTGCAGTGGTAAAGGGGCCATACTGTAGATGAGGATAAAAATATGGCAGAGGATGTAAAGTTTTGAAACATCTTTGCAAATTTTTTTCCCATACAGTCCTTTGTGTATGAGCGAAACTGGTGTTCATACCCATTTCTATACTGCTTTTATAAACACGGTAAACACATCAGTGCAGCTGTGGCAGGGAACCAAACCACAACAGATCTTTGATGTCTGCCTATGGGTTGTATGTAAAGAAAAAAAAATAACAGCACTCATAAATCCCCAGGTTACTGTTTCCTGTTTCAGCTCAGAATTAGAAAAATGTCTGGCTTTAATAACAGTGAGACAGCTCCTGTGACATTTGATCCACTGTCAATAAATGCCTGTGAAAAACAGGTTTTATTGGCTGCGTTTTATTTGAAGCAGCGTGATATTGGACAAGAAGTGCTTCCTATGCAAAGTTTGCCACAGAGCTTTAAGCAACTTCTGCTGATCCACTGGAAAACTGCCCATATGGATTTTATGTATAGTTGGGAAATTGTAGAAGATGAGAGAAAACTCAATAGCAGTGACATTTTCAGTACGCTAGTTTTATGTGACAGATGAAAACTGCTTAATTTGTCTCCTCATCACTCATCAGTCGCATGCAGTGAGTTTCGTGCATTTAAATTCTGCGCCCGCTCCTCGCACAGTCACTCATTATCACATGCAACAACCTGAGTTTTATGAATTGCATTCCTCAGTGTGACATAATTTACTGCGTATTTAGATTTATGTATTCTCCTCAACCATCATTATCGCCTGCAACAGCACGAGTTTTACGCGCAGCACTGAGACACGTCTGAATTACCTCAATTTTGTGTCTGTTTATCACTGATCTTACAGCAAGGTATCATTTGGATCCTCTGCTCGGGCTGTTTTGCATATTTGAAACCCCTCATGGTTGATGTGGTGGGGCACCATATAACAGAGCAGGAGGGTGGGGTTACCTAAATGCCCTGGTTTTACTGCAGAGGGGGGGTGAGAAGGCTTTAACTCAGTGGAAAGTGGTTATTCTATATTTGCTCCAAACATACACTTACTCCACCCTCCGCACGTCCCACATAAAGCCACTCCAATATAAGAGTTTATGAATGCTCAACCTCTTCTCATTAGGTTTAGACTCTTTAGAAGCTGCAGACCTGGGAACACTTCTTATTAAAGTAGAGCAACCAGCCCAAACTAACCAGATAATGATCTGTTGATATGAGTGAATGTGCTTGGAGTGCTCTGATGTGGCTTTGCTCAGCAGCGTGTGAGAGCTCACGAGTAAATTAATAAATATTTAAACAAAGAAAGTCTTTTTTTTTTTTGGTGTAAGAGAGAATGACTTATGCAGAGAGGCTGTGTAAACGACTGGCTCCCTGCGTTTCTGGAAGCGGGTGGGGTCAGGTGGACCAAAATGACTTGGACCACATTATGTATGTAAAGTTGGTAATTACTAGGTTTGGAGACGTAAATAGCCGGGCCCACAGTGGTAAACACACTGGAAGTCGAGGCAGCTGCCTCCACAGTATCCTTCCTTCTTGCCTCCTCAGAAACAAACTAGACAGTGTGCAGAAAGCTTAAACGTTTGGTTTATATAGCACCAAAAAAAGCCAGAGACCCTTCAATTAACCACTCAAACAGAATGCTAGGAGGCTTGGAAATCAGAGAGTGGTTGTGTTTCACAACTAAAACTATGAAATGAACTGTGAAGGTTCGTTTCTTTTTTTTGGCACAAAGAACAAAACAGCTCAACAAACTTGTTTATACACACAAATAAATGTGAACCAGCCATGATACATCTTACTGGTAAGGGACCACATAACAGGAAAAACTTCATGTGTCACTATAATAAATCAGAGGTGCTTATCAGCTGTTGATACACCTACACCTTACCAACGCTGGATTTGGAGGAGCTTTTCTTTTCTAGCATAACCTGGTCCTTACAGTCCAAAACAACACAACGACCCTGCAACAGAGCTTCTTAGCAACATTATCAGAGCAACTCTAGACATAGCAATGTTGTTCTGTTGGTCCACCACTTTGGTCCAGACTGAAATATCTCAACAGCTATTGAAACTGCCATAAAATTTGGTGCATACATTAATGGTCCCTCGAGGATGAATGCTACCGACTTTGGTGATCCCCTGTATTTTCCTGTAGCGCCACCATGAGGTTGTCATTTTTGTTTTTTAGTCAAATGTCTTCGACATCCATTTGATGAATTCCCAGGAAGTTTGGTACACACATTCATTTCCCCCCTGTCGGCACGATGGTGCAGTGGTTAGCATTGTCTCCTCACAGCAAGAGGGAGCCCTTACGTGCGGAGATTGCATGTTCTCCCTGTGTCAGCATGGGTTTTCTCTGGGTACTCCAGCTTCCTCCCACAGTCCAAAGACATGCAGGTTAATTGGTGAAATTGGATGTAGGTGTGAATGTGAGCATGAATGGTTGTCTTTCTCTATGTGTCAGCCTTGTGATAGTCTGGTCTGTGCTGTCTCTCGCCCACTGTCAGCTGGGATAGACTCCAGCCCCTCCACGACCCGCAACAGTATAAGCGATTATGAAAAATGAATGAATGAATTAATTTCCCCCTTGGGATAATTAAAAACTTTTGATTTAGTGCCAACATCATGTCAAAATTTCAATTATTCCAATTCTTTAATTATGACCCAATAACCACAGTGGACATGTTAAGCACATAGGATGTATACAGAAGTGGACTTAGCCGCCGGTTATGAAGACTGAAGTCAATGTGAAAGTGCCTTAAAAGTTCCATGTGTGACATTCAGAGTATTACTGTAATATAGCAGCTAACCACTATTTGCCACCTTCTTGTCCAAATATAGTCCCTTCTGGTTTCAAAACAACAAGATGGCAACAGCAAAAATGGGGGCTTAAAGGCGGCAGTCTACAATCCAATGGTCCACGTCATGGTGGGTACACACTTGGTTAAACATTATAGCTGCTTAAGATCAGCATGCTAGCATTATCATTGTGAAGATGTTAGCACGCTGATGCTTTAGCATTGGGCTCAAAGTATTATTTTTGCCCAAGCACAGCCTCACAGAGCTGCTAGCATGGCTGTAGAGTTTTAGTCTTATTTAAAACTGTCTCAGGAAAGTGTTTATTCAAGTGAGGTCTTTTATTACACCTGAGTTTGTTGTGTTGTTAAAGCTGGGGTAGACTATTTCATTTTGGTGTCATTGCACCTCCTTTTGGCTTTGTTTTCAGGCTTTAAAAAGAATCTACCCTGTGTCAGGAGACTTTGGCAATCACAGGTCATTTTAGAGAAAAGCCGTTCCTAATGTGCATTTGTGAAAGCCAGATTCAATGGCAAAGAATCCTGCAGAGGAAGTTGACAGTAAAAAACTAAATAAAACACATGTCAATATCAGTGAAGTGCTTCAGAGATGGAGAGAAAATGTTTCTGTAGCTAACGTTAGCTAGAACTTCAATTCACAGTTCAGCCTTCGCCTCACTCCCCGCTGCTACAGACCACCTTGCCAGGAGGAGAACAGGCAGCAGCTCTGAAGACAGACCCCCAGTCAGCAGCTGCTGCAACCTGAATCCAGACAGCCAGACTTACCGCCAGATCCGCAAACTTAATGTAGCTGCAGTTAGACAGGTCAGAACTGGTGCTGTCGCTGGCCACCAGCCAACTGTGACACCTGGCACTTGGGCTTTGCGCTGGTCAAAATCGAGCTGCTACAGCCGTTGAACGAAGGTCTGTCTCCCAAGCTGTTGCCCGCTTTGCTCCCCAGGGAAGCAGTACGCAGAGGTGGGGAGCGAGGCGTAAGGTGGCTAGCTAGGTAATTCTTATGTCATTTGTGGTCTGATAGACAGAGATAGGGAGAGCTGAGCAAAGAGGGGCTGAAATAAGCTTAGATAAATACAGGAGGAGGATGTATCATCAAATTCTGCCTTTTTTTTTGTTGCCTTTGCCAGATTTCTGCCTACCCCAGCTGTATGTAATGAATCTGTGAAAGGTCTTTAAATGTTGGTGAGTTGTGCCCACTGTTCATCTTTAATAAAGTGCTGTTCTTGTGTTGGATGTAAATACATTGGCAGACAGGCTGTAGTCACAAGCAGACCCCCACTAACACTGATTGAAATGGGATACTCTATTAGAAGCTTTACAAAAGTGTTTCTTGTAGGTGAGCTGTTTACTGTGAACTCTAATTTCACACCACATGGGTGTTGTTTGCATTGATCTGACTCATCTGCATCATTGCGTGCGGTCCTTGCTTCACTTCTTTGATTATTTAAAGAGATAACTGATGAGGAAAAGGAAGTTGTACTCATTTCAGCTGAATGTGAAACTCCTACAAGTTAACGAAAATATCAGTTTTGCCACAGTGATGGATGCAGTATATTCATGCCAAAAGTGAGATGTTTGACAGTTCATGTAAAAGAAGGTTTATTGCAACAAACAAAATGCTAAAAGGAATAGACTGGAACATCAGCAAACAGTCTGGCGGGCCAGAGTATCAAGGCCTCTTTTTTTATCACCAGCCAAGAGACTTGTGTCAACAGACAGACCTGCCGACAAACCTCGCACAATCCTGCAAACCAGCTGCAGTTGGAATGTTTGCATACAGTGGCAGTGTAAACATCTGTTTTTACAGAATGGGTCCTTACAATCCTGAGGACAACTTCAAACAACTTTATGCCAATTACAAACATGCATGTGCAGCAATTCAGTATACGTGTGCAAGAAAAGTCCCCCTGCAGAGGGGTAAAGAACCTGTGGAGCACATTCATTATGACTTTTAGCAAAGAGAAGACATAAATAACTTAACATGGGACATTACTTCTAAATCTCATGCGTAGAAATTACCTGGCAAAACATTGGTACTTCCACTTCCTGCCATGAGCATTGCTATACAAAGCAATCAATTCTTTTTGGCTATGCATAAACATTTCAAGTTTCTTTGGTGTAAAAGCAGCCTACTGTATGCAGCTAACTCAGAAGTTGCTGAGCAAAAATAACCAACGGAGGTTCCTGGAAATGTTTGAAACAGTTCGCTCTTGTTCACAAACCCACAGCTATCTCCCTCGGGCCTTTCCTATATTTGCTAAGGAGTTGAATTTGGAGAGGCTTGCAAGACGAGCCAAAGATACAGTTTGGACAGAGAAAATAGTCCGGAGTGCAAAAACAAACATAGCTTCCTATTTTCACCATGCTATACCCATATGTAAAGTCTCAACATACACCCTTGCTTCAAGAGTTAAAAGCTTTATATCAAATTTCCGCTCGACCATACATTTTCTTCATCAAACTATTTTAAATAGTAAAAAATTTTAAATAGCACACTATCAGAAAATATATCGCTCTCTGTATCAGGATAAAAACCCTAATAAATATCAGTCATCCCAGAGTTTTCCAAGAGGTTTCCTGCATCAGGGTTCTTGTCCATCAAAGTCTATAAAAAGTTGAACACTTTGTCCTCGATCAAACTAATCGACTTATCTGTGAGCATTTTTTCACTGCTTACAAATCTATACCCAAAGAGCTTCAGCGTAGGCCCACAGACTCTCTGCACAACCTGAGCTATTTTGAAAGGTAAACTGAACCTCCATTTCTCTACTTGTTCTGAGGAGTTTTTCTGTGTGGAGTAAACACCGCTGGTCTCCTTGGAGGCCTGGGTGTTCCTCAGGATCCAGGATTTCACTTGTGGAGTGAACGGGATTCCAGTGAACCTGTACATCTCAGTTGCCTTCCTCATAGGGAACCGAGCGATGTCCTCGTACCGCACCAGCATGTAACGCCTGCGCAGCCACGGCGGCTGCCTGAGGCCGATCTCAGCGGACATCCTGATGTTGTCGCAGTTCCCTTTCAGCTTTCTCACTTCATCATCATCAATGGGCACATCCCCACCCATTGCCCACTCCTTCCAGTTCTTGTATTTGGCGGCAAAGGCCACCATGCGCGAGGCTAGTACAGCCCGAGGATCTCGAACCAGCTGAATGAACTTCACGTCAAGGCGCGGGTCCTCAGCCAGGGGACGGAGGTTCTCCAGCTGGCGCACCCTCACTGACTTGATGACCCTGTGCTCCTTTTGGTGGCAGGACTCAGACGCCATGGTGAGGTTAAGGGGCCCACAGCGTCTGGTCCTGCAGCGATAACGCTCAAAGACCCCTTTGACGATGGGGCTGCAGACCGACTCCTCGCACAGAGAGCTGCTGGACTCCCTGCGGAAGAGCGCGGTGGTGATGTGGTCCACAGGGAGGGGCTCGATGAAGCTCTCCAGCAGGGTGAAGTCACACAGAAAGAGCTGCTGGAGCACGTCACGGTACGCCTTGGCTGCCGCTGTGGCGTTGGTGCCGCCGGTCTCCAGCGTCAACATCTTCTCCACGTGCCACAACGGCTCGAACAGGTAAAACATGTTGTCGCTCTGCTGGTTGAAAAACTCGCCCACAAGCGAGGAGCCCGTCCTGGTGGTGGCTAAAAGGAGGATGTGCTTCCTGCCCCTCGCCACCACCTCCTGGTGCTGGCTGTAGTTCTCCAGGCGCCTTTTCATCAGCGTGAAGGCAGAGTCCATCTTGCTGAGTGAGGTCATGGAACCATTGCGCCTCAGCAGCATGTGGGAGAAACCACTCGGCTGTAGAGGGGTCTGGGGGGTCTGCTTTAAGGCGAGCTTATCTGACACCCTGAAAGTGCGATAGGAAGAAGAAGAGTCACAAAGTTATATTATCTTTCACAGAGAGAAATCATAGCTTGTTATTTAACTGACACACTTTTGTGTTGCTCTGGGAGTTTTTGTAAAATATCTGTTCAAAGCTCAGAAGAGATAAACACACACGAACCTGCAGGGAATCACAAAAGCACTCCATTGATCACTGAAATGGACTTACCTTGAGATAATGTTGTTTTCCTTCTCAATGATAACAAGTGCCACAAAAAAGACGATGGATATTGTGTATTTGATCCTCATTCTTGGATGTAGCTGTGCCTGGATATGCTTTTACAGACTGCTCCTTAATGGGTTCTGCCAATCTCGCAAGTCTCCAGTTGCCTTCTTAAAGAGCCTTCCAGTTATTTGTATTCCCCGTTGTAGGTGATGTTTCATCCTGTAAATGAAATGAACATCAACCTGTCAGTTACACATTTTGCACATTTGAGCACGGCGGTGAGTAACTACTTTGGTCTCAATTCGTTATGTCGAAACACATCAAGATGGGGAAGTTGACAGTCTATTGTTGCATATGTGAAACTGCACTGTGATGCTGAGTCAGAGCACTTCTTCCCATCGCTTTCTTCTTTTTCTTTTTTTCCTCAGCCATGCACAGCATCACTGCACTGTGCTCTGCAAAAACCAACAATGGAGGCATTTACTCAGAGACAAAAATATCATATCTCAAGAAGGTAAGAGTAGAAAATAGCTGAGTGTGTTAGAATGGAATCTAAGCCAGTTCTTCCCACGAGGAAGTCCTTGTTATCTTTAAGTGCACCAGTGCATTTCAGGAACATGCCCACCCACCCTGCAAGACTGAAGGCTGGTGCACAGAGAGAAGCTGTATTTATGAGTGGGGCTTTGTAGAAACAACCATGAGAGCACAAAGGAAATGTGAGCAAGAGACTGCAATCAAGCACAATTAAACTGTAATTCTACAACTGCTTGAAAAGTTGTCTGGGTTAGAGTGATAATCCTACCTCCCACTGATGGGTAGCAGAGCAGCCTGTGGTCCAAACTGCCAGCTGCTGCTCCATGTCAACACTGGGAGGGGATCTTTTCAACAGAGGCCCTCAGTGACTTGGGCTACTGGTACAGTAGACCATCTGGTGGCTGGCTATTGGCTTTCTGCTTCCACCCATAATATGCCTTTGTGCTTCTAAGGTTACGTACACACTAATACGCTGTCGTTTTAGAGCTCATAATTATTCCTACATTTATGCCCAACGTCCGCACAACTGGTGTTTTTGATCCCCTTAAAAGAAGACCTTTAAATATGCTGCTGACCATATTTTAGTTTGAAAACTCTTTAGTGTAGAGGGGTGGAAACAAAGACTTTTAAACAATGATGATGCAAACATCCATGTTTACCTCCTGACTGGGTCTAGTCAGTCACAACATGTCAAGCCAAGATGGTATATCTAGACCTACATACCAAGCAGCAACCTCTGGCGCTGAAAAATAAAGCCAACACAGGAGTGCAGAAGAACTTCTGTGGCCAGTCGAGGCTGGCGCCAGAAGCGAGTCAATCCCCATTGCGCCTGACAAATCTACAGTGGGTAAATTTTTATTAAGTCATCCATTTAAATGTCATTAAAGCTTAAAGTCATGCATAACTAAGGCTGTGGCTGTTCTGAGTGACAGGTGGGTGATGTCCGTTGACTAGTTATCAAAGCGACAATGTTGGATAAGTAACGTAACAATGGCATAACCCAAGATTACACAGAGTATAGGCGTCATCATAGCTGTCACTATGTGTTCATGAAAGTTAACTGTAATGTTTTGGTCGCCTTAAAAATCTTGTTCAGGGTTTATTTGGGTTAAATGTCCCTCTTTGGATGTTGGATGTTCAGTTTTTCCAGTAGTACATTTTGTTTAAATGGTTTTAAGCCTGTTTTTCGCTAGCAAAAAATTAGCATTAGCGTTGTGACAGTTAGCCATAGGTGTAAATGCACCGCGCAAACCCAACTAGCAGCTAGCCTTAGAGTTAGCTCCACCCTCTCATCTAAACATGATCACTTTTGTCTCCAAAAATCCAAGATGGCGACGACCAAACTGCCAAACTCAAGGCCTCAAAACAGGAGTCCACAAACCAACAGGTAACGTCATAGTGGCTACGCCCATTATTTTATACTATCTATGCCACCCATGTGATTTCATCCTTCTCGTATGGGCAACAATAATGTTTCTCCGTTACCATTGCCATGGTTTTCTCCGGCAATGGATACTACTCCTGGTACCACTCTAATATGATGCTGTATTTGCTTTGCAGTGACTCCCGATCTTTTTTCCGCCGCCTTGACCGCCATGTTCATGTTACTTTCAGTAACAGTTCGACCTCAATGTTGAGGCAAGGCAAGAAATCTCTTCTGTAGCTAAGCAACCAACCGCAAATCTGATTTACATCTGCACACACATGCCCAGTGTATGTGAATGGTCATGTTCAGGTGTGTTAATACATATGGAGATTGGAACACACACGTGTATGGAGGTTGTTTTCATCTGAAAACACTTTGAAATAAAAACATTTGTGTTGATGTAGCTGAAAACACTGATTGAGGCTGAGGGGCACACATGTCACAACGTTGAGAGGTTTAACTGCGCAGTGCTGAAATTAGAGGGGAAAGCCTGCTCGTCGTGAAGTCGTAAATTGTAGTGCTCTGAGCCTGCAGGCCGTTTTGTATTTGTGTTACTCTTGGAGGGCAGGGAGTGGGTAGTCAAATGATGATAAGAGTGGATTTAATGATGCCTATGTGTATTTGGGAATGTCTTGCACATTCCTGAAAGATTGATATTTTAAGGTAATGGCAGCTTGGCTCAGATCCCTGACTAATCTTCGGATTTTAGCATAATCCTGCCTTACCTCGTCTGCCAGTGAAAGGGTCAATAACACGGCAAGAGTAAATGAGACAGTCTCCACCCTGAGGAAACTGGCAATGCGTCAGTTTGATGTGTGCCCACAAAAATGCCAAAGTTAGAAATTTAGAAGCGTTTAAGTAAGCACACAGAGGTCATACAGTCAGTCTTTTTAAATCCTGAATCAGACATCTGGGTTTGTGAAAACATTTGTTTATTGGATCCGTCAGGTGCTCCGCACAGACTCCTGAGTGTGTCTGTGATTTCTTATGGATCACTGTTAAACGATTGCAGGTCTAGCCTCAGGGCCGACACATTAGTGAAACTGCTGCTATTAATCAGCTGAGCCACAAGCCAACAGACCAGCTTTTTCACTTCTCACTACAGCAAGGTAGTCATGTGTTTAACACCAAACAAGCAGCGCTGTGTAGGAAGGGAAAAGCCCGATACACACGCATCACTTTCTGAATTCTGATGTGCCTCTTTGAGTTTCTGTGTAACACGTCTGGAGGTCCAGTTCTCACATCCTGTTGCGACCTCCGTCCCAGGCCAGTCTTGAGCACAGAAGCCAGTCCAAATGCTCGCAGTCTAAACACAGGGGGATGGTTGGATGCTGCCCGAGAAATTCTCCGTGAGGGAATGGGAAGTTTACAGCTCCAATAGAGCACTGTTGACGTGGAACGGCATGTAATGAAAAAGGTGAACAGCTTGTGTACCGAGACACGTTTTCACCGTGAGGGAAAATCAGCTCTGTCTTGCACCACCCTGCCACATGCCACAACCACAAAGGTCTCTTTACACAGGAGTGACTCTAAACCTCCTTTTGGGCAGAGATCGCAGAACATAAACTCCCAGGTCACTCGCTTGTCACAGGGTCAGTGACTAACCCCCTGATGTTACAACTCGTGGTACATGTCTTCTCATGGTTGCACCACAGGAAATTATTCAGTCCTTAAGTCTTCAGTGGTCATTTAACATTGTACAAATACAGCCACAGCTTATAAAGAAGATCTGACTAAATCTACTGTGACTACACCTGTACAAATTAAGACAAACACCAAAAATGATTTGGCCTAATGAATAAGACACGAGCGAACGATCAACTGCTCCCCTCAGTGAAAAAGTCTGACAGAAATTTAGAGTACTAGAGTATGTATTTGAGCAGTTTTTATATTGGATTTGAAATAATAAAAAAAAGCTACATCAACAATTCATCAAGAAAATAAGTGGTCTGAGGTTTTGTCATTTATATGGTAAATTAGATGTACACCAATTATCTCAGCTTATTGCATCTGCTGTGTAAAGTTAAAAAAAAACCCAACACGCACACATGAGCTGACATTGTTGAATATTCACAAACCACTGAGGCATATGACACTTTTGATCATCTACTCATAACAAAACCGCCACTGCACCATTTATCATCTTGCTACAAATGCTTTTAATAGCTGCCTCTTATTTAATGTAAATCTTATGTGAAGACAAATTAAACACCACCCAGACAAACCCACGTTGTCTGAGATGTTACAAATGTGCCCTGTATTCACAGAATATCCCATTACAACAGGTAAATGGATTTTTATCTGAAAGACAGTATGTAGGCCTGATGATTAAAGGATGATTTATCTTGATATCCAGCCAGTTTTCACTCCCAACCTGTCAAATACTGTGGCTTTGTCTGTGATTACAGAGGCATCTTTTGTGGCAGTATGATAAACACTGGGTGCATCAGTTTCAGAAGCACCTAGCAACAACCCAAGTCATCAAATATTGCTGCTTTGTCAGTGGACGTCGGCATCAGACACGGATGCAAAGACACCCTCTGTGTCTGTATGATACGACCTGGTCAAAGGCTGTTTAAGACGCCGCCGGCAACTACTGTAATATAAAGAGCAACAAGTCCATATAGAGTGGGGGAGGAGGTGGATGGGTCAAACAAACTCTGGACTTTCACCTGGGAGCCCGTTGTCAGGTTCCTGTGTGAAGTTTAGGCCAAATTATAATGTTTTTTTGTTGCCTAACCTGAGGAAATGCATGTAAAGTTTATTTTCAAAAGACTGCATGGATGTACAGAAACTGTACATTTCCTGTGAAAACAGTAGTGTATTTTGAAAAGACACAATGAATGTAACAAGTGTAAATTGAAACGCCATCTGTGAGCATCCAAAAGAGACACAGGAGGGTACCTGGTGCATCATATTTTGACCTGTATGTCCACTGACAAAATGGTGGTACTTGACGAGTTAGGATAATAACATAATAACACCTCATTACATTTATTCAATAGCTGTATTTTGCTAACTTAGCAGATTATTTTTTTTACATACAAAACACACCATGAATGTATAAAGTAGGATGCTTTGTTATAGATTAAACTCTATAAAGATAAAGCTAGTTAAATTAGCTCAGGTATTTAATTCACTGGCTTTGCCAAACACTGACATTCACATGGCTCCCCAAGAAATTTTTCACAGGGGTGACCAGATGGGGCTACTGAAAATCTTGGGCCGGTACACCATAACCAATTTTGAGAGTTAAAGAATCGCATACTGATTGGTTTCTTATTTTACAATTGATATTACTAATTACCTAGTCTCGCTCACCAGACCTTTCTCAGGAGGAAAGGTCTGGCTGGGCCGACTCTCACTTTAAGATTGGAGAAAAAAACGCCCCGGCTGCTTGTAATTGGAGAAAAAAACGCCCCGGCTGCTTGTATTTCTTTCAACCAATCACAATCGTTCTTGGCGGTGTCACAGCAATGGTGCGCTTGCAAAAATATTGCCGGGGGGAAACAGGTTTTGGTGTAACACGCCCACAAAAATATCGCCTACAGGACGCGAACCATGGCAGAAAAATGGCTACATCCCCGCAAGATCAAACACCGCAAAAGTTAGTAAAGGACATGTTGAAAACTGCAACCGGAGGTGGTAGGGCGGGACTTAAGTGGGTGGCTCGTTCCGCCCAATGAGAGGCTGATCTTTGCAGCGAACTTCCACCCACTCAGACTACTAATTACCTGATCTGACTAATACCAGTACACTTAACATTTGAGTTCCACAGTGAGTCATGTATCTTTATATACATTTTAGGTGATTCATTGTTCTTCAAATAGGATAGCTGTCATATTTCTTAAAAAGATAAATATACAGCTTTAATTAAGGAGTACATTATTTGTAAGGAACTAAGCATTTACTGGGAACAAGCCTCCACAAGTTTAGGGGAGACCTGTGGGTACCCATGGAACCCATTTTCATTCAGATATCTTGAGGTAAGAGTTAAAGGCACTCCTTTGAAAGTGGCTATGCCAGTTGTTTGAAGCGCTATTTAGCCTCCTTCTCGAAAAGCTATGCTAACATGGTTGTTACTAGGGATGTCAATGCTGGTTAATTTTGCTTTTGAAAGGCTGACACCCATTAACCAGTAACCAACTGGTTATTTTTTTAGGGGAAAAAAAGAGACATGAAATTAGTCCAGCGCTCCTTTGACTCAATGTGAGCTTTAGCGCTGCATTTCTAAGTGCTATCCAGTTAGAGGTGGTGAAATTTTGATGTTTTGCGATTTGAATGTCTTGCCTTTTCTTCTCTCTTGGTTTTGCTGACAGACAGCTGGCCAGCTGCCTCTTATTTATTTATTTATTTATTTACTTGTTTATTTGACAAGGACAAATGCATAGGACATTGCGTCATGTGTAAAATACAAAGTGAATGCAATGCATACAGATTTCTAGCCTAGCTAATTAGCAACCCCTGTCCCTGGTTAGGCTTAAAACGGTAAGTGTAAGATTACTGAGCATGGAGTAATTCAGTACAATAATACAACACAACATATGCAGTAAAATAACATGTAGAAACATGTCCACTGCCTGCTCAATACTGCAAAACACCCGGTTTGGGAGAGAGCTAACATTAGCTAGCTGACGCCGCTGCTCATCCAGCGAATACAAGTGGTGACACCCTTCAGGTGGCAGAAATGTTGCTGTGAAAACATTGTGCCCACCCTCTAGTCTCCCCTCAGCTCGCCTTAGGGAATAAGCACCTTCATTTTTAGCTGCAAAACCCTTTATCATTGTTCACTATGTTAGCACCACTAGCCAAGCTTACACTGCTAATGGTGATAACATAGTCCACATTGCTAAAGAGGGTTTTACGGCTCAAAACTGAGCTGCTTACTCACTGGGGCGAGCTGAGGGAAGTCTGGAGGGTGGTCACAATGTTTCCATAGCAACACTGTTGGGTCATGGTGGTGTTGCTTGCAATAATCGCCTAGTGAGCGGCGGCGCTAGTGCTAGCTAGTTCCCACCAGATCCAGGTGGTGCACTGTGTAGTAAATTAAAAATTAAGTTATGGACCAACATGTGTAACCAGTCAAAGAAAATATCTGTGGTTATGATTAACGGTTGACATCCCTAGTTGGTACTAACACATGCCGCATTTTTTTTTGTGCCCTCAAATTCATTGTTTTCAATGTAGCAGGCACGCTCATGCGCCAAAGTGACACCCTCGTGGCATGCAAGCGTTCCAGAGTGCCCATTTTTCAGGGTGCAGCCGCTGCGCCCCAAGGTAATGCGTGTTCAACTTCTGGAACACAGCAACGCGCGCTGCATGTCATGTGACGAGGAACAACCCATCACAGCCAACAGATACCTTTTCCTTCTTCCATAAATATCAGCCTGTGATAAACACGAAAAAGTTGATCATTTTGGTGCAGAGCTTTACACCTGTCCCACAGACGATATGCCTACACAGTTATAAACAGCACCTGGAAGAAGATCAGCTCTGCTCTCAGGATTTGAGGTAAATAGGCTTTAATTTGGTGACTGTTAAGGTTGCTTAGTAACTTCAGACGCAACCTGCTGCTGCGCTCATGAAAGCCGAAGTCCGACCTTGTGTTTTCTAGGCAGTTTAAGACGCGGCATGTGTACGGCCCCTCAGGTTCCCTTGTTTCACAAGATACCACTACCTTTGAGCTAGCTTAAAAAAATAAATTAGCACACCGCAGCCTCTTAAAGACAGTAATATCGGCCTCAAATTATTTTTCGCCAGGTGGCGTGAGGGAGCCAATGATTCACATCTCATTACTTTATTTCCAACAATGTTTCTGAATTTACTTTCCATAGATATATACAATTTATAGTCATTATATAGTAGATACATCAATATAATAATACAAATTTACATATACTGTGATAGAGTGCATTATTTTATATCTAATATGAAGTGTTTTGCAGCATGTGGACCACTTACCAAAGGAAAACAAGGCGGGCTGTGTTCAATCCATTTGTTTGGAAAGTTTAATTTGATAGTACAGGTCCGTTTCAGTTAGAGTTTATTAGGCTATCTGGATGTATTGTTTCTATGGTTACCACAGTTTAAAGACTGCAGGTGGTTAAACTTTTGGTCAGGTCTTTGTTACAGATGACCATAAATACTAGTAGGTAAGGAATCTCGCCTAAAATTATTTTAAAGGGAGTTTGGCATGCAGGGAAACAGGTTTAGTTTAGATGGGAGTGTAAGCGAGAGTCATACTTGTTGATAGAATATTTGGGACAATGTGGTGATTATGCACATGGTAGAGGTCATGCAGCACAAGTTAAAAAAGAAGAAGAGGAAAAAGTATGCATGGATGGTATTATTATAAATTCAAAGCACTGACTTGGCAGGCAACGTTGCAGTCCATTTATAAACAGGTTGAAACGTCAGTGCAGGAAAAGCCGGACTCCTTTAATGCAGCAGTGGTGAGGGTCCCTGGAGAGCATGCGCTGCATTCAGAGGTCATAAGGACAAAGCGGCCAAACTGAAGTCATGCTTTGTTAATGAGAAGACCCTCAAAGAAAACCCACTTTCCTTCAACGTTTATCAAAAGTTATGCAGTTATTTTTATTTCCCATTAACAGTCCTCCTTTGTGATATTATTAGTTTATAGGTTTTGGTTATTTATAAAGTGGAATTCAAATATATAAAGTTTGTCCTCTCTCCATACCCACCATCATGATGAGCCGCGGTGTCTGAAGGCGTCCCGCGTCGTGTCATCAGCCTGTCCTCACAGAGAGACCTCGGATAGAAATTAATTCCATAACGTCCCAAGAATACTTCACTTGTGTGACAAAAAACAATCCAAGCCAAAAGAAGAAGCAGCTGGAATAGTCTTGGTGAGTGAAACCTGTGGGTCAGGTGGACTCATGTTTGAGGAGACTGCAGGTCAGGCTGCCCGCTGGACTGAATGGCAAGACTGTGCAACAGTTGCGCCTCAGTGAATCACATGGGAAAGTTTGGTCCAAAGGAGCGGAGCTTCAGGCTGGAGGCGCACTGACACCACCCCTCACACAGACCCTCTGTTAACTAGTCTGGTAACTGTAGATGGCAAACTAACTTTAAACACATTATAAACAATGTTAGAGGTCTGATTCTGTTGTTATGTGCCGCTGATATTTAGGCCACTTTTAATTTTTTTTTAGCAGTTCTTGATGTAGTCGCATCACAAGAAAAGGCAAGCACGCCATCTAGTGGAGAAACACACAAAGTGCGTCTCAACTTTTACACTGACCTGTATGTGGATCTAAAGGAACAATTACAGAACACTCACAGATTGTCTTTAACGTTATTTATGTCAACTTAAATTAAAAGCAAGTCATTCAGTCAAGTACTGTACTTGTAGGTCTTCTCCATTTTTAAAACGAAATATACGTTTTTACTCTACTACATTTATTTTACAGCTGTAATTTTACACTATGGAGATGAAGGTCTTGCATGTAACACACCATCAGGTCTTAAATTACTCTATGTATGTGTATATGTTTTACTTGGTTTGTAAAGTAGTTTAAATGAGCCTTACCTTAACACTGAAAGGGGTCATTGTGCATCATGAGTGACACTGTTTTATTTTAATTTTGATACTTTAAGTAGGCTTTGTTACAGAGCATAGTGCCTGCACTTGGGAAAAACAAAACATGTTTTTATATTTTTATGAATTAACAAGTTTATTAGCTCAGAATTCTGAAAACATTTTCTTGGGAAAAAAAAACTTGCACTTGTTTTTTTTTTTTAATTAAAGAGAGAACAACCTCGTAAATTCTCGTTATTCAGAAAAATAATATCAGATTTTTTTCCATTAATAAACATAATCTCTGAATTAATAATAATAATTATTATTATTATTATTATCAATAATTAATAATTATTATATATTTTTCTGAAGCAGATTTTTTTTCCCATTAAAACTTTTCTCAGGATTCTGAGATAATAATCTCTGAATTATTAATAATTAATGATTATCATTATCTAAAATGATAAATTCATATTATTTTTTCTGAATTAACTATCTTTTTTTTTTTTTTTTTTTTTTACTTTTTTTTATCTATATATTTATTATTTTTATTATAAACTACAAATGCTTTATTGTAAAGCAGTATTTTTAAACGTTGACACTGCTATTTGCTTGGAGCTACATCCTTCTTTAACCTGTGATGACAGTGCTTTATAATTATAACACGCAGGCCGACTTAGAACTACAACTCCCATCAACCCTGTCGCTTAATGATGACGCACTCGTAGGGAATTTTCACGAAGGTTGCAAAACAATTGCGTCAGAAAGTTGCGCAGTTGTTTCTGGAAAGGTGAACGACGAACATTTCTCCCTCGGTATGTAACGTTCATGTGCATTCAATTGTCTTTACATTAGGTATTTTACACCAGAAATGCAGTAGTTAATGGCGAAAGATATTTAATTTGGTCAGACTGAACACCGTAACACCGGAAGTCCCAAAGAAATTGTAGCGAAATAAGTATTTAACGTTATGCAGCTAGCATGTGTCGTGTTAGCTAACGTTAGCTAGCTTAACGTTTAACTTCAGTGGACTGTTACGATATAAGCGTTTATAACTGACCTGTGTTATTGCTGCAGTGCTTTAACTGTGTTGTCTTGCTAGCTGTGTGATTGTAATCATTACAATATGTGTACAACTGTTCAAACATGATGTCACACGACTGTCTGTCAGCTACTGTACCAGACGCCCTGTTTATCTTTTAGTCTGATACAGGATAATACACCGTGACCATGCTGGTGGCGAGGCTGACGTGCCTGAGGAGTCTTCCTCTCGTCGGGCTCCGTCCTGTGCTGTCACAGGGCTCCTCAGCCCTGAGAGCACCCACCCTGAAGGCCTGTCCACCTCTGCTCAGGCCCCAGCAGGTACTGTAGAGTTCGCACCAACAGGCTGCCATTCATAACATATGTCCAGTCTCTCTGTTTGCTGCGTTCACGCTCCATTATGAGCACACCGGTACTACACACATACATCTGTTATTACTTTTAACCACTTCTGCTAACAGTAGACTAGGTTAAAAGAAATTCTCATTTAGCTTGGGTCAGTGTAGCAGGTACTGAGGCACACATAAGATTAAATTGAATAGTGGGCACTAGGGTTGCAGCGATATACCGCTTTCAAGCTATACTGTGATATATAAGTCGATGGTTATCATAATGTGAACATTTGGTTATCTACAATATTGAAAAGAAAATGCAGCTGGCCATTGACTCTCCCCTTTATATTACTTATCTTCTCGGGAGAGTTTTTAACACATACATGCAACAACAAAATGGTTTTAAGTGTCAATTATAGTAATAAAACATTTGTTCAACCATCAGTGAGTCTTCCATGTTCATTCCTTTAACGGTCATTCTGACTGATAATAAGATAACTTCTTCAATACCATGAAACCGTGATATTTTGTTATTGTACCAAGAAAATCTCATACCATTGCAACCCTAGTGGGCACTGAATGTAAAGAGAACATTACATATGCTACATCAAGGCTGCATCTACAATGGCGCACCATGCACTACATAACCAATATGTGTACTATCGTTCAGCATACCTTTGTCAAAATAAACAGTCGACGCACTGAGCTGTAATTACCGTGTCACTTCCTCAGAGCCTCCTTGCTGGTTGGACAAGCATAACCATAGTAACCTGTGCCAACAACAGCCTTACCAGCAATATAAAAAGCTATATTACTCCTAGCAAAGTGAAATCTTACAATTCTTACATACCTACATTCAAAATGAAGCATTACCGACATTACAAAGCTGTCTTGGTCGCTGTCCGTTATGGCATTGTCGGACATTTATACTGGCACAGTGTCCAGTGTTTGCGTTCTGTAATATTCACTGAAAATAGTTTGACGTTTCGGCACATATTAAAAAATCTCACGTACCGTTTTAGCCCACTAAATAGCAAGTTAGTATGCAATTTCAGACACAGCCCAAGCTGCTAATCCATAGACTGTTTAAAAAAAAAAAAACACCATCCAAATCTGTGTTTTTGTGACAAAATCTCATTTCAGTTTGTCTTGCACACTTCTGTTGATGAATAGTGTGTAAAGGCAAGAAGTAATGTAGACACTGGCAAAGAAACAATCTGAATATTTGCTATTGTTTAAAGCAAGTCTGATGACTCACATTTTACCAATAGTCTCTAACAAGGCAGGGTGTAGGAGCTAAAGGATTAGTTATAGAGTGGGTAGGAAACTGCAGTCTTGATATTCAGAATGAATGCCAGTGTCAAAGAAGGTGGCAGCAGCTCAGAGGTCTGACACAAGGCGTGGCAAAACAGTCCTGTATTTGCTGCAGCAGCCATCTTGTCCCATCAGTGCCCCTGTTGAGTGAATTTAAACATACTTGTTGAAGTTTCTGTCAGTGAGATTGCAAGCAAAACACACTGACAGTGAAATGATAGTTGAACTTCAGTAAGGTGGTGTATCACTAAATCAACAGCTTGAGTTTTGTGTAAAGTTTTGTTTTTCTCTCACCAGGGTTACTCCACAAAGACCAGATTTGGTTTCCGCCGTGGGAAGACAGCCAGAGACCAGATCAAAGAAGCAGCGTTTGAGCCAGCAACAGATACCGCCATTAAAAGTAATCACTATTACATATGCTAGTTTAATATACTGTTGCATGCTGTTACATACACTGTACTGTTACATAACTGGAGTTTTATGCTGTCCCCTCTCTTAACAAGCTAAATTATGATAAGCTCATATAGTTTGGATCCTTCAGCTAATGCCAGATGCCTCTGTGTTCATCTGTAACACGTTTTGAGTATTCAAGTTTGTGACATCCTAGGAGAATTTGTGTCAAATAATAACTGTTGTATCCACAGTTGACAGCATGGGACGAATGATCCTGGCTGGAGGTGCAGCAGTTGGTCTTGGAGCTCTGTGCTACTATGGACTCGGCATGTCAAATGAAATTGGTGCCATTGAGAAAGCAGTGTGAGTAACAGCTTTTTAATTTTGTTTAGAGGCACAGGTCAGTTTAAAGTGTTCATCTTCTAAAGGCTGATTGATAGTTGTACTTAGGCTCTACGCAGAGCCCACACGCAGCCTTGGCAAGTGGCCTACGCCATTGTGAGCATTTATACTACATTCATACCACTGGTGTGTTTGCATCGCTCTGCTATAACATTACCAAAGTGCTAGTCGGCGGTGGAGTTTCTCTGCCACTGTGTTGAGTTTCTTTGTGTACTTCGAACACTGGCAAATGAAACTGAGCGGATCATGTTAGCATTGGAGATAATACATGTTGAACAACAGTTACTTGCTCTGAAGTTCCTGCACTTGTGATTTGGCAAAGATGAGTCGCAGAAATATATATATATAAGGACTATCTTAGTTAACTTCTCCTTAATGTGGTCCATGCTCACGGAGAGGCAGGAGCAGCCGAAAATGCTCAGTAGGACATGCGATGCTACCAAGTTGACCAATGACAGTTTTCTGGGCAGGTCCAGTCAGGCTGCGGTGTCGCGTACAGCGTGGATTGAATAATCCAAGCTCTGTGTTCACCTGACTCTTTGCTGTGTGTGCAGGATCTGGCCCCAGTATGTGAAGGACAGGATCCACTCCACCTACATGTACTTCGCAGGCAGTGTTGGACTGACAGCTCTGTCAGCTGTGGCAGTGAGCAGGACCCCGGCACTTATGGGTCTGATGATGAGAGGATCCTGGCTGGTAAGCTTTAATAATCCAAGTGGACCTGACAGAGATGGACGTGTTCTTTCGGTCCTCACTGGATTTACTTTGAAATTAAATTGAAGGCTAATAACATTTTTAGGTGTATGCACAGGTTGTTAATTTGAACGCCTGATGTTTGTTCTAACAGGCGATCGGAGCAACTTTTGCTGCTATGATTGGTGCCGGCATGCTGGTCAGGTCCATTTCATATGAGCACAGCCCCATGCCCAAACACCTCGCCTGGATGCTTCATGCAGGTTTGTAAGGAAGGTCATCACTGTTGTGTTGTCCTATTCAGCCCTGTAATTTCAGTTATGTAGTTGCCTCAGTTGGACACTAGAGGGCAGTCATGTAAAGGCTCAGAGAATACAGCTGCTGTTGTATCTGAAACCTCCACACTACATCTAGACTTGTGCCACAGATCTGTTTCATTATTGTTTGTTTGAATGTGTGTTGTCTTTGTACTTGACTTTTTTCTTTTTTTTTAATTAGGTGTGATGGGTGCTGTCATCGCTCCTCTGACTCTCCTGGGGGGGCCTCTGATGGTCAGGGCCGCCTGGTACACTGCAGGAATCGTAGGAGGTCTGTCCACTGTGGCGATGTGCGCCCCAAGTGAGAAGTTCCTCAACATGGGCGGCCCATTGGCTGTCGGCTTTGGAGTGGTCTTTGCTTCTTCTATTGGTTAGTATAAAGCAGTTTCACCTCATACACCCAGTCTCAGGTGCACTCCAGGCAGTTCTGACCATGTTAACAAAATTTGTACATTACTCCATTTAACGCTTAACTACAGACTACAGCCAAGTATTAACTGCCAAGTATCAGTGTTTTTCCCATGATTAAGTCCCTGTAGAGCCGTGTGAGAAACTTTTTCAAGTAATGAAAATCCATAATCTACAAATCCGATGAGTAAATCACACCCAAAGTGTTAGTTTTCACACAGTCAAACCAGTTTATTTATGCAAATTAATTTGGGTGACATCACACAAAAAGAGAATATCAGTGTTTTGTATGAATTAATTTGCATGAACTACAGAAATTAGCTGATTTAAAATGATACATAGCTTATTATGATCATGGCAGTACGGGCATTTTCTATTCAGACTGTGCAGGCTTGACCTCTACTGATGAATGTCATATTTATAACATGAATTAGGTGTAGTGGTTAAGTTTTTCTCTTGTTAGAAGAGCGTTATAGTTAGTTCCACTGTGGCTATATGTCAGTGTAAATGCCAATTATTTCAGTAATTGTTTTGGTCCCTGTTGCTCTTGCATATAAAAAGGGTGCCTCAAAGCAGCGTGATAAAGAATCTATGAAAACAGACCTGATGGGAGAAACTTTGACCCATGCTTACGGACATTTTGGAGACAGGAAATTGCCGACGCAGATGGTGAGGTGGAAGCCTTATTGGTGCATGTGATTTTCGGCTTTTTTCAGTACGCACGTTTTTAGTATGGATCCTACATATTGTTTTATAAACGAGACCCCTGGTGCTCTGACTGGCATTTCAGTCTGCTTGTTGCGTTAACCTCAGCACCTATTGCTCACGACATACAGCTGAATGTTTACGGGCAGAATACATGTTTGTGAACGTTGGTAACCTGCATCAATCTGCATACTGTGTATTCTGCGTGTGGCTGCGTGCACCAAATCATGACCCTTGTACAGTGATGGTTCGGCATGAATACACAAACCAATACAGCCCTAAAAAACAAACTACTAAACCAGGGTTCCTTCAGATCTATAATAAGTCTTTCATTCATCTAAAAATGAGGCCTAAATTGGTATTAAAATGTCTAAAATAAACATTTCAAAAGTCTTAAAAATAACATGGGAAGTAGGATTTTATAAATCTTTTTTTAATACAATTTTTATGTTGCTTCGTAGAATGACAAAATAATTGCTGAGATCTATTTTTTAAAAATTAATTTGCTGAATGCATTTCACATTAACGTCACACAAACTGAGATAACGAAACCAAAAACACTTATTTTGTTTCTGGTCAGGATGCTCAGAGCAGAGGATCCACTGTCTGCTAGCTAAGTGTCACTGTACCCTGGACGACGTGGGGAAGTGCAAATTCAACGAAAATTGGCTAGTTTACCAAGATTTTGCAGCATGGCTAAAACCATTACAAGGCAGTGCATACGAGGCTCTGTGTATTTCATGGAGTAAAACATTTTAAAAACACGACATGATGGAAAAGAAGGCAGTGGAATCCCACGTGCAGAGTGGGAAACACAAAATTGCCAAGAAAACTTAACAGGTATTTCCCAGTGCTGTTGATGTTGCTTGATTTTTGTTTCCTTCAGTTTTGTGGTCTTTAATTTTATTTCAAGTGGTAGCAAAACGTCTCGCCTTGTGCTGTAGGAACCCTGTAAGCATTGCGTTAGTTTTTAAATGGTAAAGTCTCACAGTGAATCTTCTGTCTCCTTCAGGATCAATGTTCCTGCCGCCCACCTCAGCGTTTGGAGCAGGCCTGTACTCCGTGGCCGTCTACGGAGGCCTGGTCCTGTTCAGCATGTTCCTCCTATATGACACACAGAAGGTCATCAAGAGGGCAGAGACACACCCACTGTATGCTGCACAGAAATATGACCCCATTAATGCGTAAGTCACCACAGGAAATACTCACAAACACTTGAAATTAGGTTTTAAGCACATTGATGTTAGTTATATACTCACACCAGTGTACTGATCGCATGTTATTTTTGATCCCACAGGTGTATGGGGATTTACATGGACACTCTGAACATCTTCATGAGACTGGTGATGATTCTGGCGAATGGCGGCAGCGGCAGAAGGAAGTAAACAGCAGCATTCTGACTTTAGCTCTGCTTTGATCTTCCACAGAGCCGAATAAAATCCTATTTTATTACTAGCAGCATACGCCAGGTGTTATCTCTCAGTGACAAGTCTTACCTAACTGATAAATATACAGTACATGAATACTTTGCGAGGGTGTGGAGGCGAGGATTGCACTCTCTGGTGCAAAGAAGACAAATTGGGATAACACAGTGAGAGCTCGTACCTTGACTGTGGAAGTATGTGGTGTATCCTGGGGGTTACAGATGGGCTAATTCTGTCTGTCAGCATCGTTTCGCTCGCCTCAGATGTCATTTGTTTTCTTTGTGTTTTGTATTTATTTCAACTTGATGGGTTTGTGTTTCTAATGAGAATGAAAGTTCAAGATTATCTGATATATGCAGCAGAGATGCCACACATGTCAACCATAAGCAGGTCCAGACTCACAGTACAGTAAATGACTCTGCTCCAGTATACACTGATATTGCACTTATGTGATGGGTTAAAGAGGTTGGCACTAGTTCATATGTTTCTCATAAAATATACAGTAAGTTCAACAATGGAATCAACAAAAATAAACAAGTCAAAAGTCAAGTTTCTTTGTCAGATTATTTTGAAATGTGATCTAAAATTGAGCAGAGATTGAGTTAGCGTGATTGCAGATAAAAGCCTTTTTCACACGCGACACTTTGACACGTTACACAGTCGGAAAAGCTCTATTATTAAATACTGCAATTAATGATGACTGAATTATATTTAGCTGCTTCAGTTTCAGTCCTGTTACTGTGTGTGCTAGCTCGCTGTCACCACTTGCTGGGTAACTTAAAGAGAACAAAGCCGTAGTTAATGTATTTCAGTAACACCTGTGCTTTTGCCTCCGCCTCCATGGCAACTCACCAAAAACACCTATTATTGAAATATAAAAAATTAAAACAACGTCTTCTTTTACATAAATACAGGAGGCTTTTCTGACGTGTTTATGTGAAATGCATATTTGCATTACAGGGTTCCCATGGTCATTAAATCCCTGGAAACGTCAAATTGACATCTATAGGATCTTTGATTTCTGTATCCCCCAAAGAGAGGTGTGGCCCTGACCATATGTGAAGTACCCATATGTGACGATCTGGTCTATTGGCTTTGGGGGTAATTATGCAGTAAATTGGCAAGGGAAATATCTAACGAGCAAGTAAAGTTAGCAAGCACTAGCAGTTTGTTTATTTGCAAATTCCCTGGGATGTGCATCTTTAATAATGTATGGCTGTATCGCTCTATAGGCCTACCCATCTTAATGTACTTATGTAAAGTCATGGAAATGGGTTAAAACATTAAAAAGTTATGGAGAAGTTTTAAAAATTCATTGGTTAAAAATAGGGCAGCTATCAATTGAAATACATTTTTTTTTCTTTTTTTTTTTCCTTGTTTTCATCAACATAGCAACTGTAATACATCCGGAGTTGAATACCAAAATACAAACACTTGCATGTTGTCCATTTTTATACCCCTATATAGTATGAGGCATCTAGCAAATAGCATTCGAATAGTGACTAAATCGATTGAAATATTTTATCGCGATTAATCGGAAATTAATTTTTTATCTATTCTATATTTACCTTAAAGGGATATTTTTCAAGATTTTAATACTCTTATCAACACGGGAGTGGTCACATATTCTTTACCACAGTGTAGAGTCCAACTTTACTCTTGTAAAGCTTAACTAAACATCCCCTGTTTTTAAAGCAGCTGAACATACTCCAGCAGTAACTCAAGTCACATCGAAAGTAAATGCAAATAACGTTGGTCTTGCAGAGAGAATGATGTGGCAGGGCTTTGAAGCTGAACTTGCCAATCAGAAGATGCCTTTCGTCATCCATCTCTGCTCACTGAGGTTTGTTTCTGCTTGCCATCCATAACCTTACTGATATGATAATATTGGAAAGAATGGATTGTTCCAACAATGGGATAATCCTTTTAATTTGTTGAAAAACAAAATTGTAATTGTAATGACAAATGTGCTTTAGGTGCCTATTAAAAGAAATATATTAGCTAGACTTTGCTCCAACACATGGATAGGCAACCTGCAGCTCCAGACAGATTTTTTAAATTAGTTTTTTGGTCAAAAAATGGCTCTTTTGATAGTAAATGTTGCTCTAACATTACAATTAAGCTCCATGACACTCAACCACTAGTGATTGATTGCGAGAAGTGTCTTAAATCAGTGCAAGGAAGTGTTTGTTTAAAGTTTTGTTCACAACCTGTCATCGCTGCTACTAAATAAGCCTAAACTGACATATTTTCTCATTAGTCATCCACCCTCTTAGCAGCTCTGACCACACAGTGAAGGACCAGCGGGGGTCCACCTTGTATTTGCCTATAAACAGTCAGTGTGTAGCAGCAGCAGATGACAAAGGCTTAGCGTCGTAATCCTCTTGTCCACCATCTGGCTGCTCCTCTAAAATTAAACCTCCAAACCAGGGCACTTGCAACAGATGCTAACATCTGTAAATATGCAGGTGCTTCATTAGAGCACATACACGTGGAGCACACAGCTGCCAGGGGGTGTTTCAATCTCTCGGATCATGTTCACGTTTAGAACACATATGATTCATATATACTGTGTATTGGGGGCGGAGGGAGCCCTGCAGATGGGAGGGATAAAGAGGGCAATAATGGATGAGATTGGGGAAAGCTTCAGCATGTGGAGATCTGGCATTACTGGGGATAAAAGTTGCTCTCTGGCAGTCATTTTTAGATTGATGACCAATATTTGGTTGGGGTCCAAGGTTTTTACTGCCTAATGCAGGCTTTACGTGGTGCGTGGGTGTGTGTATGAGTGTGTGTGTGAGAGAGAGAATTTAGACAAGTTCAGTGGACATTGAATTATGTCTCATAATTATACCTTCTCCACTTAAACCCACTACACCTTAAGAACTCTGAGCTCTCAAGCGCATTGTCTTACATTATCACAAAGAGAACAATGTTTTAGTTAATTTCTTAAATAGACGTAAATATCTCAGCAACTGTCAGGTGGATTGCCTGGAAATTTTTAAGAAATTTATGGTAAAAATTTTCACTTATCTTATTTGTTAAGTGTGGTTTGAAATGAAATTTTTTGAGGTGACAGATGAGAAAATCAGCTGGAATGAGTCTTTTGAGAGTCATGCTAGCTGTTAGCATGCTAAAGTTAGCATCTAGCTCAAGTACAGCCTCAAAGAGCTGCTAGCATGACTGTTATAGAGTCACCCTAGCTGTTATCATGCTAAAGTTAGCATTTAGCTCAAGTACACCATCAAAGAGCTGCTAGCATGACTGTTATAGAGTCACCCTAGCTGTTATCATGCTAAAGTTAGCATTTAGCTCAAGTACAGCCTCAAAGAGCTGCTAGCAAGGCTCTGTTGTTCTTCTGAGTAATTTCTTATATCTTTTATATTATTGTTGGTTTAGCAACTAAGGGCATATGTACTTTAAGGTAAACTTGTTCATTATATGAGTATTTATTAATGCTACTTCAAACTGTACAAACATACAAAGCTACATATTGCAACCACTCAACTACATTTTAGTAGAAAATTACACTTTTAATTCCACCACATATTTCTGGCATCAGCTTTTAATGGTTACTTTGTGAATTCAGATTTTCTGTGGGAAAACCTGATGGTCATCTTATATTTATTATTGTAGGTTAAAGCATCCAGCAATATTAAAGTACTTAAAATTAACTCCACCTCAACTACAAAATTAAAATGTTACTTATAAGTTCATGAATCTGTAATAATATACAAATTATAGATTATTAAAAGCACATTTTGCTAACAATACTTCTGTACCTTTACTTAAATATTTTGAATTCAGGACATCTACCTGACATTAAGCATGTTTATATTTGCCTAATTTTTCCATATATTTATTTTCTGCCTCAGATGGTTTCTTGTGTCACTATAAACACAGAGCAGTCCATGGATCCTGTGTTTATTTTAGTGAACAGAGCAGATCCTTCATTGGCTCCCAACCGGTAAGATGCATGAGTATGTCACTGAACGTCAGACGCTATTTTTATACCTGTGAAAGTAGCAAGTGCAAAGTCTGCACCTCTGAGTGACTAAGTCAATACAGTTAACACACCTTGCTGAAACAAATGCAGCGTGCACTTGCATGACACCTGTTTATAAGCAGATCTGATTTTTTTTTAAAGGTACAAAACTCTTCCGAGGTGGAAATTGTGTTCACTAATAATAAAATATGACGTTTTGGGCTCTTGGCCGTCATCAGATAAGGGAAAGGTTGCAAGACCGAAACGTCATACTCAGTTTTCCACTTTGGCCCTTTTTTTCCATCAGCAGCTCAGCTGTTTATTTTTGGGCTGTAACTCTCTCTGAATTTGAGAGCAGCGTTTTGGTGTTGACCTGCTTAAGCTGCAAGTGATTCATACCAGGAGTTCTTACAATTTTAGACAGTGCTTAGTGGAAAACATCTCCTGTAAAATGACATTAAGCCGAACAAAAAAAAATATGAAGTGGGCTTGCTGCTTGAAAATTTAAAATCAAACAACCCTGACTGACAACATTGGCTATTTGTAAAGGCGTTCTCAGGCATAGTGATTGACAGGTCACTGGGCTTCTTGGGGAAAGTGGACTGCAAAGCTTCTTGGCTATAAGTGCATCACAGATCCACAAGTGCAGCTGAGGCTCGTGTTGATCAGGGAGCTGCCAAGGAGAGCAGCCACGGGGAAGCTTAGGCCAGTGGGACTCGCTACATGTGACTAATGAGTTTGCTGAAGCCTTTTAAGACGCCAGCGACACGAGCCAATTGTGCCATGTGTCCATACCAACTAACAAAGAGACACAAATGTGAACAAATTATGTTTGTTTGAGGTGCCTGGTGTGTAAGCCGATGGTGCTTCCATGTGGGGGGGCATGACCCCCATGAAACAATGGCTGCCCCTCGCCATTGGCTTACCCTGGTGAAAGTAATTGGAAACAGGCAATACTGTCTTTAAAGCCTGGTATACACTGTGAAAGTTTGGGCTGTCCTAGATGAAAGATGACCAACCTGAAAGAAATGTGTGGGATTCCAGCAAAGAGGAAGACCTTGTCAAGTTGTGGCAGCAGAAGCCTTGCCTGTATAATGTGTCCTCCAGCTCTTACCATGATTGCGTAAAGACAGATGAAGCATGGCAGGAAATAGCGGCAGAGTTACAGCTGCCAGGTGAGCACCCTAGCAGCTAGCAAACACAGACACACCATGGTATATTATGCCCACAAAACTTTAGGGTATTTAATAATGTGACACTCTATGTTATGCTTCACAGTTTGAGAAGTAATAACTCGTGCAGCATCCTTGCGCACTTAGTATGGGAAGCTATTGCATCTTAGGTTGTAGCCTGCAATTCAGTAAATGCTGTCATCGTACAGTCTGTGAACTTAATGTCCTACCCAAGTTTATTGGATCCATTTTGCACAGTGTAGCTGTACTAAACTTATAAGGTTGCTAAAATCTGTAGGAGGCTCAAGAGGCTGTGGGGCACTCATTTTTTAAGGGAGCGCAAAGATAGTGGTATCTTGTGAGAGTAGATAACGTAAGGTGTAGCATTTTGGGATGGGGGCTAAATAATGCTTGAAATTTAGGCTACATTTTGGCGAGGGAACAAATGGCATGGCCACTCTCAAAGGGGTTCCTTGAACTCTCACCTTAAGATGTCTGAATGGAAACAGAGTGCTGTAGGGATGATGTGTTTCTGAAGGCCAGCCAGGAAGTTGGCATCACCCTAGTTCCCTCGTCAAAAAGCCAATGGGATTTTCCAATTTGATTTTGGATTATTGCAGAAATTAGGCTCTGTGGCAAAAAAAAACTTCATGATACTTACACTGTTTGTTCAGCAAGTGTAAATGCAATTGCCAGAGGTAAAAAGCTAACGTTAGCCCATAAACAAGCTACACTACAATTGCATGACTTTAATGTTGCCACTGCAAGAAGGCTGTAAAGCTGTGTTCGGCGTGATGACATTCTGAAGTCTCATTTAGCCACTTGTTAGCAATCGCCTTTTTCAAGACACATTAAAGCTTCAAAATTCATGAGTGGGGTAATTACAGATGTATTTTATGTCATAAAACAAAATGTAAATGTTTCGTAAGCTTGTATTAACCGCAGACCTTATTTCAGGCTGATAACCAAAAACCCATTTACTTCAAGACAAGAGGACAAGGTTTTAGGACTCTTTCTTGTACCACTCTATGGGTTCAGTGGGTCCCCAAGAGTCTCCCTTATAGCCTATATACTTCAACGGCACAATCAAATTCCTGATATTCAGTAATGGCTTCTGGTTTTGGTGTGCCACCCCAAGATTTTCAGTGACCTTGTCTGGCCACACCTATGACAAATTTCTGGGGGCACCACTGGTGTAAGCTGGAGTAAATTCAGTGTAATACTAAATACTGTAAAGCCGAAGTCTTAGTGGGTATATTATGTCATTAAGTCTTTGACTTAACAGTAATCATGGATGCAGTGTCTCATGAGTTCGTTTTCACATGTGTGCAGAGGTGTGATGATCACACCATATTGTGTGAAACCTGAACTCACTTCCCTCGACGCGTAGTTTTTCAGGAGAAGTCGGAGAGAGAGCAGTATGGTTGGAAGATGTCTTCGGAGGGAACGGATGCGTCACTGGATTAGTGCCTGAGAATCTGTCCCAGCCTCTTCCTCCTGAGCTCGCTGAGACGCCTCCAGAAGGGCACGACACTCGCTGCTCGCTTTCCCTCCGCCAAGCCTTCCACATGAGCCAGCCAAGCCTTGCCTCCCCACCAGGATGAAGAAAGAAAAGAAAACGCATGCTTTACTGTTTCTCCTCCTGCTTCACTTCACCTTGGGTAGGACTCTGCTTTTCCTTCCTTTCTTGTTTTGTTCTTTGAGTGTGGTTAAGACTTCTTGGCTTGCTCTTATCTGGTTAATCCTCTAACACACAGAGAGGGCATGACCATCTTAGCGTAGACTGCTCATGCTGCTTGTACTCTAAATGTGTGATAGTATGTTTGTGTTGTGATGGTGGCAACTCCAAATATAATTCATCTTCTCCTCCCTGCTTTCGGTTCCTGCCCTTTTTAGCAAGTGAGTGCAACAGTTATCTCTTAATCACATAAGAATCATAAACATGATTCATGACATTTTTTAGTCTTATGCATTACTTGGAGTGGCTTCTGCTCAAATAACTTGGAGCATGTTTATTTGTTTGAAGGGCAATCAGACTATGCTCCGTATTTTTATGATAATGGACCCAGCAGTACACATGGGAATATGGCCTTGTTCAGCATCTCTGAGGATACAGCAGTTGGTAAGTGTTATTTTAGCAATCACAGTGCTGGTTAAATTCATTGTGAGATATCATTTAGAGTAGTTTAAAGGTGTCATGCATAGGTGTTAAGATGAAATTATCACACTGGTCTCGAGGCGTCAGCTAATCACTGTAATACCTTTTGGATTGTGACGTACGTCAAGACTTACGGGAAGAAAACAATATGGGTGGTGACTCATCTGACCTGAATATTAAACGGGCTAAGAAATGAATAAGAAATTAGAGTTAACACAAAAGGGTTTGCATAATGAACATAAAAATATCTTCTTTTTTTGTTTGACATTATTGTTTTTCTTTGTTATTTTTGCCACACAGGGACGCAGATATACATTCTGAATGGTACAGATCCAGAGAGAGATCCCGTGCGATACGGTCTGACTTTTGAAAAGGGCTCCAAAGAATATTTTATGGTGGACTCCAAGTCAGGAAATGTGACTCTGATTCAGGAGCTCGACAGAGAGGTGAGGCTGTCGTTTGTTTTGAAGAAACCATCTAAGAATCTGTCATCGCTGTGGCTCAAAGTGACGTCCACCTTTTTGTTGTAGAAACAAGATGAAATCTCGGTGGTCGTGAGCATAACGGACGGTCGCAATAAAGTAAGTTTTTGCTCTTTTGGTGACATATTAATCACAGCTATGACACTACAGTTTGTATGTTATCATTATTTATTTGGATTCCCATTAGCCACTAGCAAGGTTGCATCTACTCTTCCTGGGGTCCACACAAGTAAACATAGTGTAAAACAAATACGTAATTAAAAATCCAAGGCAAAAGGGAAGAAAAAAGAAAACAGGAAAACTACAAACAAAAGCAACATAATATTTAACAAAACATGTCCTACTTGGAGAGGCGCAGGTGTTCTGTGCCATCAGCATTCAGTATTTTTCAATTCCTCTGGACATAACAGCCTTGCATTCGTTTTTGGAAGAGGAAGTGAAAAACAACCTCTTGATACATGCCTACTATCAAAATTACTGTCATTACAGCTATAAGAAAATAGATGGTAAAGGACATCTGTGATTTTAAAGTGATATATGTGAAAGTAAAGCAAGGATAGTGGGAGAGGGCAAAAAAGGAATACAAAGATTGATCTGTGAAAAAGATATATCTACAAAGTAAGTGCTGTGACAGGAGGTAAATGGGACACTTACCATGTTGTGCTTTAGAAAATAATGTTTTTAAATATACAAAATTATATTTTTCTGATCACCTTCAGTCAATTATTTCTCTCTAAAGAGTTGTTTTTATTTATGAGATTTTGTTTTCTTCTTGCTTTCAGGTTGTTGAGACAGTGAGAGTGTTTGTCACTGATGCCAATGATGAACCACCTGAATTTCAAAACCTGCCTTTCATCATTGACATCCCAGAGGTACAGTGCACCCAATACATTATAATAAAATACAATTGGTTTGTTTATGCCACAAACGACCTCTAAATTTGCCCATTGTGTCAAACAAATAATTGAGAACAAGGTGAGTTTTAAAGTCTTGTATCTTCATTAGGACACTGCTCCAGGAAGCAGCATCTACAGAGTCCAGGCAATAGACAGAGACATGGGATCAGGAGGCAGTGTCTCATATTATCTACAGGTAAGCTTTGATTTTATGCAGATGATGCACAGTTGTGACCCTGAGATCTGTAAAGCTGTGTCGCAGTGAAATCGAGTGCTGTATTTTGAGTGCTATATTAGGCTGTTCTATTTTGTTGGTCCAAGTCTACTACTAAATTTTGGGAACACACTGGAGGCTTAGTGTTGAATTTCAAGTTGAGATAAAATGGTATGAACATTTCTTTTGACGATTTTAGTGGCCAAAATTAATGTGGGGAAAATGTCCAAAAAGTATTGATATACACACTGAATTTTATATTGAAAACCAGAGATAAAATTTGTAGCACTTTTTGTTTGCATGAACATTAAAACAATAACATTGTCAATATCTTATATAAACATATGAAAGCCTCGTTAAAGATAGCCTTCTTTGACATGCTTGCCCGAGTGTCGGTGTCACTGTTGATGAAGACGGGGGATCTGTAGCATCACCAGGTTGTCTCTGTAAACAAGGGAACAGCTAAAAATAAACATGTTGCATGCTGCACCTGGATCTGGGAGACTGTTGTGTACTGCTTGATGCTGAACAGTATTAATTGTGAGATTTTCAAAGCACGGTAATCAAACATGGTATGAATGATAATTAAAATCTGAAACTGCAATTCTAACCTTTTGGGAATTTTCCCGTAGTTAATCATGAAACTGGTTACCATTTCATCCCTAAATTTAAGCTTTAAAATTTGGTGTTTATTTTGAGATTTATTCAAATTTTTAATACACCCAGAACCAAATATTTCCTGCATCTAACTTCACTCTGGTATTAGGCTCTCCAAAATGAGGCAGCCAGGCTTCCCAGAAAAGTGACCTATTTTAGCCTCCTTGCACATGGCCTCCAGTTGATTTGTAAGATTTTACTAATCGCATGTACAGTAGAGCATCAGCCTACATCTCCAGATCTCTTAACTCCTGCATGCTGGAATACACCCTCAAGTCTGCCAACAAGTTTATCCTCTCAGTTCCCAAATCCCTATTTGAAAGTGTGAGCAAGCATTTCTGATTACACTGTTGTACTTATTTTTATCTTCTCACAGTTTCACACTTAGTTTTTATCAATGTTTTTCAATTGTTTGATTCCATTTCCTCCTTTAATCCATTTTAAAAATCATATTATTTGTGTTATTACCACTTCACTGTTGTTATTTACATAGTGATACTGTTAACTGGCTTGGTGTGGCACTAACACCCGGGGGTTGAGACTGGAGGTCGCGGTGACATCATGAGAGCTGTGCTGCCATGTGGAGGGAGGAAAAGGGCATTCGAATGATGGGACGGTGTGCGGAGGGAAAGATTAATCTCATACCAGAGAGCAGTCTGGGAATGGTGTTACTTTAGTGGATTAAATTTCAATTACATTTGAGCAAGGCACTGAAGGCTTAATAGGGGCTTAGGTTTGGTCTGGGCCAACAGCTGACAGCGCAGTAGTTGCTCCTGTTCATGTGTCAACTGTGAGATAAAAACGTGTATTTACTTTTGAAACACTGCTAACTGTGTGGCTCTGTGCATTATCAGACTTCACCGTTTGCCAAGTTTACCATCGATGGGCACAGCGGGATCCTAAGAGTCAAACCTGGTGAGACTTTGGACTACGAGACCACGCCTACACACTTTGTGACGGTGGTTGCAAAGGTGAGGGATCACACCTGATGCCCCTTTTGCCCTTGGGTTTGTCTTCTCAGGTGCCCCTAAAACACACATTCACACTGGGCCTCATTCACAAACAGTGCATATGCACAAATCTTTGCATAAACCATGCACACTAACGTTGTGTACACAAATTGGGGATTCAATAACAATTTCTTACTTGAATTTGTCATAATTAAACTATTTAACCACAATTTAATCTACAACATGACAAAGACATAAAAATGATAAGCAAGAAGGAAACATATGTAGCTTAAAGCTATTATCAGTCGAACAGTTGGGTAGTGATTCATTTGTTACTCGATTTTGATGCACAAAAGATGCCCCTTTAGACCTTTAACTTGTATTTCGAGCACCACAGTGGTTCCTTGAGATTTCAACCACAAGAAGCTTGAAGTCAAACATTTGCAGTGGTGATGATGGCGTCTCTAATGACTATTGCTGGGAACCAGTACTCGATAACATTAGGTATTGCCAAAATATCCCCGTACCAAGTAGTATTCGAATGTCTCCAGGGAAGTGATACCAGCATGGGATGCTTTTGTGTGCCAGGGGTCTGATCCTGGACTGTCTCGACAACCCGCCAGGTCAGCATACTTTCTGTTGCTGTTATCTCCGGAGCCGCTCTCCTCCTGGCAAGTCTGCCCTGTTAGCACAAGCTTACATAGCAGCAGCACTAACATCCAGCTCCAAGCTGTCAAATGGTCCTAACAAACTCACACTGACACCGAAACACATTAGTTGTTTGATGCTAACAGTTAGCTCTGTCACTGTGTGTGTACAGCCGGGCAGACTCTAATATTTGTCCCCGGAGTGGAGCTTACACTCCTGCAGCAGCTACAAACCATAATGTTGCAGTCTGTGGTGTGGTGAAACTGAGTACAGTGTATTTAACGGACTTGGCAGTTCAGCGTGCCGAGATACCACTAATGTGTTCGGAACTCCATTCACATGATGGGTATCCGATGAAGTACTCTTCTGCTGTGGTTCCCAACTGGTTCATGGTCCAAAAGTGGGTCATGGGTCCATTCTGAATGGACCACAAGTGACTTGTAAACATGTCAAGTTTGTAAAAAAAAAATCCACTTTATTTTGAAGTAGGGTGCATTTCCAGCACAGAGCTTTTACTTTGAAGTGCCGTTTCCTGCTGTAGAGTGAGTGACTATGCGACAGGTGCTTGACAGAGACAGCAAACTAGCTCGATAACATGGCCAAATACAAGTATGACGCTGAATATATTAAAGTGTGTGGACCTTGAACTCATGACTGAGGAGAAATCTGGACCCCGTGGGTGGACCAGTTGGGAACCACTGCTCTACTGGTACTACTAGTGTTGGTGCTGGTATTGTAATTTTCTAAACAATACCCAGCCCTGGTAATGATGACCATAAATTAGCCTAGAAAAATCACAGTGTAAAAAACAGCAGCTAAGATAAGCAGCAGCAGAGACCTGGGTCGACAGCACCCCTTCCTCCATTTATACCTCTAGGCAGATGTATTTCCTTATACAGTGAAACGGGGGCAGGGCAGTATGCTGATTGCAGATAGCGAGCACGCAGCTGTCAATTTAGAATGATTCTGATTCATTAACATATACACAGTGGTAAGATGAGCAGGAGCTTAACATGAAGTTACAGATTCGTCCATGTCGTGCAGCAGCAACCTTTCTCCAGGAGCATTACTTTTTACACCTTTATTCTAAAAAGGGAAGGTTTTAATTGGCCGAGCTCTACCTCTGTAGCACTTTGCACATGAAACATTTGGCAGGAAGGTTCCACAGCCCATCTGTTGGTGGCCAAAGGTCATGAAAAGTTCAGTCATGACTAAGCTTTCTGGACACCAGCACTTTGCTGATTTTCCACAGTCTCAGTGTGTGAAGTGTTGACAGTGTTGATCCCAGTGTGAATAACCTGACAGGAAATGTTTCCACTGTGAGTAATAATGTGATGGAGAGTTTGTTTTCCTAGCCTCAGCTCTTCTGTGTGTCTGTGCAGTAACAGACTTTATATACAGTATATATACGATTTTTGATGCAACCACTTCCATTAATATAATCAGTTTTACTCACTAATGGTTAAATGAAGATAAAACACTGCAGCATGCATTTTTGCCACAGAAAAATATGAGATCTCTGCTTCTTTCGCTGTCACTGAACATAATAACATGATATTACAGATTCCATTGTCCCCAGTCGTACTAAATTTGGCATGCTAAGAGAGATTATGAAGTTCACGTCCCAGTTTTAAACAGACAGCTATGGTGAATTTCAAATTATGTGGTGCTTGTTTTTGTTTTTTTTTAATTGTTTTTTTTTTTTTTTTAATTTTATATTTTGTAATTCTGATAAGCAAGTTGAAAGAAACTCATTAAACCATTTCAAGTTAGACATCAGGTTACTTTCAGCCAGTGGGAGGCCTCTAATGGTTTGATTTTAGCTGGGTAAAAAGTGGAACACATTGTCAAAGTTAACAGAGAAGAGAGCAGGGCCGCCTATAAGGGGGAAAAGTGAAAAACTTCTGGGCAGAATCATGTTCATCCTAAATATAAGCAAATGATGACCACATTTTATTTTGGACCAAAATATTCACAAATAATTATTTAAACAACACAAACAAGCATTGCATTTACTGTGTTTTTGTTTCATGATTAAAACCTCTCTCACCTGAAAATGACATGGCACAAGCCGATTTGGTGAGGGGCCAGTCATTGGAACTTTTCAGGGGCCCAGCCATTCCACTCTCATTCCCAAGTTGTCACATACCGACGCTTTGTCACGGCCCTCTGCGTGTGATATCGACATTGAAGGCAGCCTTTGGCATACCAGGCTTTCAGTTAACTCCGATGTAAACCCATGTGCAGCATGTAGAATAATCAGACTTCCTTTCAGGAGACAAGTTTGTGTCCTGTGTGATTTCACTACATTAATGACATGTTACAATATTTATTTCTGTGTGACCTGTGTGTGTCACCTAGAGATGCTGAGGGGCACGATTTGTTGATATTTGACGACGCAGGTTGAGAGCAGGTTGGCCCAGTCGTTTCTGTGGGCGGGCCTGAAAGAGTGTATCAGTAGATTGGTGCCTTTTGTATTCAGTTCAATGTTCATCTTGTTTAATTAAACAAAAGTTAGAGATATTTTACTTTCATTTTCTTTAATTCAACAAGCAGTTTGTTATATTTTTGTAATATACCAAAAGCAGCAAAGACACCTTAATATCTCTTTGTTTATTTCAGGCAATATTGTTTTTCTCATAACATGCAATCATAACTTCAGACATTTTAAAAAAAAGTGCTCAATTTGTCTTCTGTCTCACTATTTGTTTTTCCAGGATGGAGGTGGAAAGTACAAGGGCAAACACCAGGTTCTGACCGCTACAGCCACCATGACAATCAATGTACTTGATGCCCAGGACATGCCTCCATCCTTCATAGGAACCCCTTACTTTGGCTACGTCTACGAAGTCTCAGTTCCTGTAAGTCCTCTTCTTCTTCTTCACACACCAGTAAAGGTGCTTTTGTTAACCTTCAGTAAATATGTGTAAGATTAATTATACTTTCTTCCAGGGTTCTGAAATATTCACCGTGTACGCTAAAGATGGAGATCAAGGCAATCCTAACCCGATACATTATTCCATCATAAATGGTAAGAACAAAACATCAGGGAATACATTTAAAGCTTACATAGCTTGTTTACTGTTTATTTGGCACATTTAAGACACATCCTTTATCACCTTTCAGGCAGTGATGGTGTCTTTGACATAAATAGCACCAGTGGATGCATCACTCTAACAACCCTTCCAACTCTGCTGAGAAATGAGTTATATGAAATCATAGTCAAGGTAATGTTTTATTCGTCATTTCTTGGGAATACACTCTTATACATTTAACCTACTGTAATTACTACTACTAAATGAATTTATTATTTTCAACCCTAGGCGTCTGAGGTGGGACCAAACAATCAGCTGGAGGACTTTGACATTACCACGGTGACGGTCCGGGTGGTGGATCTCAACAACCATCCTCCAACCTTTTACGGAGAGAATGGACCACAGAGCAAGTTTGAGGTCACCATGTACGAGCATCCTCCTGCAGGGGAGATCCTCCGAGGCTTTAAGATCACCGTCAATGACTCTGATCAGGTATTTCCTTTACTCATCCATTGAGCCCTTCCTTATAGTGTGTGTGTGCCTGCTGTGCTGTAGCATACATTCATCAAGACATCTGCCAGATGTCAACTTGAGTGTGAGGATCATTTTCTTGTTTTTCTGGGCAGCTACACTCGAGGTAATTCGACTGATTTGAGGTTTCTACATTCTTGCTGTTTGTGTTTCTTTGCAGGGTGCAAATGCTAAATTTAAACTGAGACTCGTGGGGCCGAGTCGAGTGCTGCGAGTGGTTCCCCAGACAGTCCTGAATGAAGCTCAGGTGACCATCATTGTGGAAGACACATCTGGCATCGACTACGAAAAGGGACCAACACTTTCTTTCAAGGTTAGACTTCATACATCTCTCCATTATGACTGATTGTTATTAAAATTATTTCTTAGTCTCTTGGTGGATCAATCTTTTTGATCATTCGATTATTTGCTTTGCATTAGGGCTGCAATGATTAGTCGACTAAACAAATGACTAATCGGCTATTAAAATAATCGGTGACTATTTTAGTGGTCAACAAATCAGTTTGAGTCATTTTTCATAGAAAAGTACCATAAAAGTACCCAAAATACTCTTATTGCAGCTTCTTATGTTCAAATATTGGCAGCTTTACACACTCTCCCATGACGGTGAACTAAAACCCTTTGGCGTGAGTACGAAACTAGACATTAGATGACATTATTTTGGGGTTTGGGAGAGACAGAGCGACATTTTTCAACATTTTAATACATTTTCAATAAAATGATTAGTCAACTAATCGAAGAAATAATCGACAGATTAGTCGACAATGAAAATAATCGTTAGTTGCAGCCCTACTTTGCATCGAGCCCAAAACTATCCAGAACCCACCACATATCAATTTGATGACGAAAAGCCAAAGTTTCGGAAGATCCAGTGTAGCCAGCAGATAACCGGGCCAAGACTTCATCTTCCATGCACCAGCCATTTTGCCTAATCTCTATAAACAGGTACCTGCATATGAGTGCAGCTACATTTTTAAAAAAGCTAGTATAGAGCTAAATCATCGTCAGACGATAGCTGATGGGTTATGAGGTAGCTTTTTTTTTACCTGCGTCTATAAATGTGGTTGGTCAATACTTCTCAGACTACAAATGGAAACCAGAATTCTTTCGATACCCAAATCTTGTGCTGTGCCTTCAGATTCTACATACATATGCAGATATCTGTTTATAGAGATGAAGCCCAAGATGACGTCTTCTCCGACCAACAGCTTCACACCCAAAGATATTTAGTCCACAGTGATATAAAACTGAGTTTTATAAGTATCAACTTTCCACATTTGAGATGCTGGAACTTAAGCAAATACTTGCCATAATACTTCATAAATGAGAAACTATTGATCGCTTATTAAAATTGTTGGCGATTTATTTTAAGCCACGCTATCAGCATGGCTCTAGGGATGGTACCGTCCACCACTTTGGCCCAGTCTAAAATTTCTCAACAACTCTTGGGTGGATTGTCATGAAATTTGGTACAGATATTCATAGTCCCCAGAGGATGACTCCTATTGACTTCAGTGATCCCCTGATTTTCCCTTTAGCGCCACCAATTGGTTGATATTTGTTGTTCAGAGGGAAATGTTGCAACTATTGTCAATCCAGTCATGAAAATAAATGTTGGCATAGTGTTTCTGCAAACCACAGGTATTTTAAATTTGTATATTTAGTGTGTAGTAGTAGTAGTAGTTTCTTTACATTTTAATTCTATGTTGTAACAGCGTTGTGGTTGATGTGTGGTTAGGTTTAGGCACAAAACCCAACTGGTTGGGGTTTGGAAATGATCAGGCTTTGGCCTAAAATAACTGGTTGGTCTTCACAAACACTGCTGCTCAGCCGTCTCACGTCAATCTCACACCATCCACTCTGCCTCCTGATGAGATCTCAGCTTGTATATGTGTAATCAGAAATACATCACTTTAGAAACGATGATATGAAACGTATGAAATGTATATATGTAGCACATTGCAGAAACACACAATGCCGACATTATATTCTGGCAACTTGGTTGACAATTGCTGGATGGATTATTTAAAAATTTGGTGCAAAGTAAACACCCAACACACCCACAGTTTAATTACAATGAGCATTGTAGCCTGACAGAGCTGCTAGCCTTGACTCCAAACTGATTTGATCACTTTCCATGTTTCTCTCTGCAGCTGCTGGCGGTGGAAATCGACACTCCCGAGAGATTCAGCGCAACAGCTGACATTGTGATCAACCTGCTGGACACGAACGACAACATCCCCAAATTCACCTCAGAGTATTACATCGCCAGGGTCCCAGAGAACTCCCCCGGAGGCTCCAGTGTTGTGACTGTAACAGTGAGTCAATCAAGATTAAACTCTGCTTTTACCCATCCAAAGTGATTACATAATCCACCAATACCCACCAATCCTCCAATAAATGCAAATTACTCTGTGCAGTTCATCAGATGAAAGCAGGTTGTTGCCAGACAAAAAAAAGGTTGGTGTTCCCTGGCTTCTGGTGGTCCTTGTTACGAAATTAATGTCTTTGTTTGCTTTATGTTTTACCTCAGGCAGGGCTTTTATTTACAGAAATATGGGCTTCTTCCTTTTCTATTATACTGTGTGTATCCTGAGAGCAGGCAGCGTGTCCAAGCTACATAGTGTGGAGTAAAAAGCTTAATTTGCTCCAAGGTTAATCATGCTGACCTATACCTCCATCCCCACTCACCACATGAAGAGACTTATAGCCTGCCCCACCCACATGAGCTTAAGACCCTAGCTGGTTATCCTCAGTCAGCGCCAGTAAAAAAACACCGTGGACCACCTTCAGTGACCTTGGTTGGGTTTTTGCCCCCACTTGTAACTATATATTCATTAAGATTTATCAAATTGGTAAATAATCATGCTGACAAAATGTACATTTCTTATATTTTATTATGTCTGCTATAAATATCTGGGGTTTAATCTCTTTCCTGTTTTTTTCTCCAGGCAAATGATCCAGATTCAGGGCCCTGGGGTGAAGTCAAATACACGATTTATGGATCAGGATCAGATTTGTGAGTCAAAACCTTTCACTCCTGCCAGTTTAGGTTTGCTCTGATCAGATACTTAACTCTCGCGCTTCCGCAAAGTGAATTTCACAGACCAAAAAGTTATTTTTATGTGTATATGACTCATGACTCAGGGACTCAGGGTGTCTGGTAAACTCAGCCAGCAGGACACCCAGTCTTGATTCATCTTTGTCTCTTTGATGGAAGAGGTAAGCAGGAAACCGGTTTTGATTGGCCCCTCTGCTACACAAACAGCTCGCTCTAAAATGGCTGCAAGATGCTGGCTAATCTCCTAATTGGATTGGAGGGTTAAAAATAGACAGCCTGGCCCGTCTCACATAGGGAGAGCCAATTAACATGCAATGTGACAGCTGGAGCCACAGAAACGGCAGCTTTGAGAAGCAAGGCAGCATGCAGCGAAGGAAAAGTGAGAATTTATGCCCGTCTTCCAGCAGCAACCTGAGTTAATTGTGTGAAAGTTATCAGTTTCGAGGCAACTTGTGAATTTTCACAGTGGAAAACGAGACAGAAAAGGTGGCTGAATAAAATGGTAGCGAGCCCGATGTTGAACTGGAAAGCACTCAGACAGCATAAAGCAGCACAAAGCTATGGCAATGCTGTAAATTCATTTCCTATGTGTAAAATACTTGTGTGATTATAACAGCTTTGACTTTATTCTAAAGGCAAAAGTTTTTTTGTGCAGAAGAATTGCAAAGTCTTGGAGGAAACTGATGCAGTTTATTACATAGCAGGCAGGGTATGAGCATGCACTGCTGTTAGATAGTGCTTGTTTTAAACACAGCTACTGGAAAGTCAGATTTATATCTCTACACATAAGATCTTTGAAATAAGGAAATGTTGGTGATCCAGATCTGCATGAAAACACACAGTGACAGACAAACATGCAAAACTGGATGATGGTGGTGATGAGTCAGAAGAAGAGCGTGCACCTGCCTTGAAAATGTTGAAATTTGAAGATTTGTCAGTTTGTATTAATTTGGCTATTTCTGGAAGGATTTGGCAAAAACAATGACAGAAAAACAGCATCAGATAAGCTTGTTGATCTTGACGAATATAAAATTTGCTTTATATAGCCAACTATTGATGCAAGTCACATCGAGGTTCACAGGGTGTGATGTGCTGTGAATTCGGATGCCTTTATTAGAAATACCTGGTGTGTGTGTTTGACAGAATGGACAGCTGTGGTTATTATGACTCATACACTGTCTGAACCTCCTGCAGGTTTACCATCCACCCGACGTCAGGCGTCATCTCCACACAGCCATGGACCAGCCTGGACGCAGAGGTCAGGTCTAAGTACAACTTCTACGTCAAGGCTGAAGATTCTGAGGGAAAGTACGGCTTGTCTGAAGTCTTTGTCACCGTCCTCGACATGAACGACCACCCGCCAGCGTTTGATGAAACTTTCCTGGAGAAGACCATGATCATTGGTACACCTGTCAAAGTAGAGGTATGTAGTGTCACATCATTTCCCCCATGTGCTATAAATCGATCAAAACACAAGTTGTTTGTGATCACACTGACATTTAGAGACATTATATGGAAGTCCAGGATGGCCAATATCAAAATAAATTAATGTTTAAAAAAATAAAATGTTTGAAAACAAATCATTACTGCCAAAACTAGAGGATAAGGCTGGTGATATTTAAAGCCTAATATGGCTACTTCCTTCATGATGTAGAGCTCCATTGTTACCACATACGATTAATCCATTGATAAAAAATAGTCCCAAATAAATGCAGTATTTGCTTGTGTTTATTTGAAATACAGTGCCCAGCTGTTTGTGGAAATTGTATTTTTAAAACTGAAAATATCTGTGCAGCAAAGGTTGCCATCTGAGCATTTGTGTGTATTTTTGGCAGTCCAGTATGCAGCTTATTAAAATAATAGTTCAGTTGTTTTTTTTAAGTGGGGTGGTTTGAGGTACTAATCTATAGTCGGTGTGTTACCTACAGTAGATGAGGCTGGTGTGCTCCCGCTTTGGAGAAGCAGCCAGGAGTACCACCAAGCTAAGTAATGTACTGCTGTGGATGGGGGCAGCAGCAAAACTTTAAAAAATCATTGTCAGTTTAAGAGTGCGCTATATTCTGGATATTTTCATTGCATTACCTTGTTGTCAGACTTCCTTTCATGACAGGGAACTGAACAAACACTAAAACTTATCGATGCTTTCTTCAAAGCCAGACTCCATTGACAAAACCAGTAATCTTACTTCACAGAACATGTGAGTTGTTGGTCGACCACTGCTTTGTGGGTAATTTTGTTTGTGTTACTGTGTGACTTTGGTGTTTTAAAGGGTTCGTTTGAATCAATCAAAGTCACACAATAACAGAAACTAACCGACTGAGGCAGTGGTAGACCACCAATATCTGATTTTGTCAATGGAGCCTGGCTTTGAAGAGAAGTTGGTTGGTTTCAGTTTAGTCATGCATTGGAAAGGGCTGTCTGACAGCCAAGTTAAGTGATGAAATTTTTTTTAAATAAAGTGCACACCTAAGCTGATGTTGATTTTTTTTAGATGGCTAAAATACGTTTTGCTTTGGTGGTACTCATGCCTGTTCCTCCAAACTGGGCGCGTGCTGACCACCACCTACTGTAGGTAATACACTGACTATGGATAAGTCGTTGAAAACAGGGGAGTGGGCAGTGACTTGCAGTGTCAGATGCTGACAAAAAAAGCCATCCATTAATGTCAGCATGATAAGCGTCTGGTCGCCTTTATAGGTTATGAGCGCTTGGTCGCATCAGGAGGAAATGTGGCGGGACAAGAACAAAAGTCAAGGCGATGAAAGTCCGAGTAGGTTGGGTGGGACTGGTGGCGGATGGGTCCAACAAACGCTGATCTTCACCCAAGAGAGTGGTGTTTGCGTCCCATAAGATTATAAAGCCAAACCCTGCTCTTTTTTCCTAAACCCAACCATATGTTTTTGTTGTTGTATGTTGTTGGAAAAAAAGGGTGCAGTGTTGTACTGACGTAGTGCATTTATTTTTAATAGAGACTGTATGTAAACAGTAAATTTCCTGTGAAAAAGGCATGATGTAAGGTAAGGTGTATTTTGAAAGAAGACAATGCATGTAACAGGCAGAACTTGACACAGCGTCATAGAACGGCAACAACCAACACACCCAGGGTACTTTGCACGTCGTATCTGGACGTGGAAAGCCCATGACTAAACGTCAATATGTGACGAGGTCAGAGTGAGAATGTGTTGGATAAGTACCTCATACAACCCCACATCAAAAAATCAGAACTATCCCTTTAAAATGAACAAACCATTTTATGGTATTCTGCTACTTTTTACAGGCAGTAGACGATGATGCAGAGTCTCCGAACAACGTCATCGAGTACTCCATCATGAGGGCCGATCCTGACAACGCCTTTGACATCAACTCAGACACCGGGGAGATCAAGCTGAAGCCGTTCATCAAGTCCATGGAGATTGTGCGGAACATCACCAAACAGAAGGACTGCAAGTGGTCTCTTGTGGTCCAAGCCAGGGACAGAGGCTCCCCATCCTTCAGCACAACCGCCGTGGTCAACATCGATATCACAGAGGCGGTAAGACGTAGTTCTATCTTGCAGCATGCTCACAGCGCTTCCTTTTCCAAGCTCTAGGCAGCAGATTTAAGCTTTAATGATAATAGGCATTGTTGTCATGCTACACAGCTGCTAATTCAGCATCCTTGTTACAGCCAGTCACAATTCATTGAGCTCATATTCTTTAAAGGATAATGCCGCTCATTGTAATGCTTCTAACTTTATCAACAAGCCCCATGAAGAGACCAAAACCAGTGACTCTTAAGCTGTTAGATGTTCTTCTTTTTCAACTAGCCAGTTGCTAACTTTGTGATACATTTGATTTATCAGAGCTTTTTCGTTAAAAACAGCTGCGTGCTGTAGTGGGAAACACTAAATGTGATGTAGAACCAAAAACAATGAGCTAAAAGAGGCTAAAAAGCCATTGAGCTGCAGAGCTGGTGATAATTCTCTCTGGGTTTCCTACTAAAAGCCACAATTTCCCACTACAGGTAGTTATAATAAAGTAGCACTGTCTAATCGTTACCAAGTTCACAGCTATAAATGTTAAATACGTGTACAATGTTTTTAATGTAAAAAGTCGAAACTATGCATAATGTGAATGACAGAAATTTGATCCAAGCCACTACTCAAAAGGATTTGTCGCATTTTGGTAACCCAAAGGTTGTCCCTATGAAGGACTGATTTATAAAATATTAGTAAATTCTATTAAAAACCACAGGTTACAATTTACAACTTATTCATAGAGGATGCCTCATTAGTATTTATTTATTTTGCAAGAAAAACCCAAAATTCAGGATAATTGTAGGGGCCATGTTCATCAAGGTTTTGGTAACCCCTAATATTAACCATCATTAATAAATGGTAACTTGATAGTTAATTACACTTTAGTTAATAGTTATTTAACTGTTAATAAACAATGAAGTTATAATTAATAATGTTACTAATTATTAGTAATGCCATAAATTATCCCTAACAGTTTAATGTTGCACACATTGTAACATTTATATACCATATTAACTATTCATTAATGGTTAATAATTTGTTTGTAAATCATCTGTTAACAATATTTGATTTGATTTGTCTGTTATAAAGTTTTATTGATTAATACCTTCTTAAATGGGTGATAGATACTGTGAAGTGCATCTATAAACATTTATAAATCCATCTATAAATATTTGGGTGGTCTTAACAAAGTTGCAGTGTTTATACATGCATTACACTGTTTTTATTAACCATTTATCAAGGTATAGCCGTCCAAATAATGTTTATAGATGCTTTACAAATCAGTTATTAACCATTAACAAATACTAAATACAGTATATAAAATGTTGCAATGTATGCAACACTAAACTAAATAACAGCACAATAGCATTACTAATAGCATTAATAATTATCTTCATTTTGTTAACATTAAATTTCCTATTAATTCAACATTTCTTAATGATGGTTATTACTCATTTTTACCATTTTTTTGTCATTTTCTTAAAAGATTTGGACAATTTTATGGCACAGAGAAATAAATTATATGGCTGCAAATATAACACTAGTTAGAAGCGTCACTTCATACTGTTTTTTTGTTTCTTCAGTAAATTTAAAGATACAAATTTGAGATCTAAAACAACAGCGGCATTATCCTTTAAAGTTTTTCAGTCATTTACATTAACTCATATTTTACCTACCATGTTTTCATTATGTTTTCATTCCTTCACTACATGATGAGATGACTCGGTGTCTTTGGTGTTGTTTCTCTGTTGTGATTCGTGCTTTTTTCAGATCAAAGGTCGCATTATTTCATACTTGATGGGCCTCAGCAAGCGTCCGCTGACTGTTTTTGGAATTTGTCTCAGCATTGTCAGTTCCCTCATCCTACTAACAATCTGCATATCCACAATCCTGTACTGTAACGCAGTGAAAAAGTCCCGAATCAACCCTGAGAGTAACTATATCAAAGTGGTGCGCAGGATCAAGTGAGAGACATTTGGCACCTGTAACTTGATTTGTAACCTTTAAAAAGATATTTATTTTTTTACTGGTGTGCTACTGTCTGTAAAAGAGTACTGACGCACATTTGAAGGAATATTTATATAACAATAAAAGAGGAATCTTTTTCTATTTTCTTTTTTTCTTATTTTTAAATTTGTTTAAATCTTTGATTGGAAAATTCGGTATTTTTATCATAACAACAAACCCCATCTTTGATAATCTAAAATACTTTTTTTTTCCTAGAGCATGACTCAGACTATAAGTTTGTTAAAGTGACAAAGATGGAGTATTTTCTTCTTGACTGGAAACCTAGATTTGCTCACTCATTCTCACACAAACATGCTCTTCACTCCATTTCGGTATGATGAACTGCCATTGTTCTTGTTCAGCCCTCATCAGTCACATGCCAAAACGAAGTCCTCATGCACCGCACTGCCAGACGCACTCCTAACAACTAGTGTTGTGCATAGTTCATAGCTTTGCAGTCCTGTACTGTAGGACAGAGGATGATGGATGACTGAGTGAGAGTGTGGGAGTGTCACTTTGTTTCTAGACATGTTGTTTGGGCCTCCTCTGTCAGTGCTTTGCGCATCCATCTCATGCTTGCATGCTTCGGACAAATGCTGCGTTAACGCTTGGATTCAGTCCCTTGGACTTGATTTAAACTATTTTATTTGTGCTCTTTCACAGACTCCTCTCAAGGGGCCTATGGCGGCCTTTTTAATGAAAAGTAGGGACAATCCTTTGAAAGCTCTAGGCATGGTCACTGTTATCATAAGCTTGTTGGTAGGGGTGACTGTCTTGATCTCTACGGCTCTGTACATGCGCAACTCAAAGTCAAACAGGATCATGCCGGCACGTCGCATCATCAAGAGGCGACCCAGGGACCAGCAGCCCTGGAACTTCAAGATGCCTGCCGTCAAATTCAACAACCCGGCAGATAAGTTCCTTATCGATGACCAAGAGAGCAACCAACAGCGGCGCCCCAGCAGCCCCAGGCCGAAGCCTCCGCCCCCTAGCGCTCCTCCGCCTCCTTCAAACACCCGGGCTAATGAGAGGCCCCGGGCGGTCCCAACAATATCTGGTACCCTGGTCCCAACAATATCTGGTGCGCTGGCTTCCAAAGGCTCAAAGAAAGCTAAATCCAATCGCCGCAAAGAGGGGAATGTCAGCTCTGCTCTGGTGTCAGAGCTTAAAAAGAAGCTGGAGCAGAAAATCATTGAGAGCAACCAAGGTTATTATTAATTCTGTCAAACAAACATCTTGTTTAAGGTTCTTCGATGACTCTACTGCTCTTAGCTCATCTACTGTCTGAGGGTTTTTACCTGAACGTCATGTGGTGATCTGGCAGGGTGGGCCTACCTGTAGATTAGTCATGAGTAAATGATGAGAGGGGTGCAACAGGAAGGTTTACAGATACTTATGTCTGAGGACAAGATATAACCCAGTGGGCTTCCTCAGTTGACCTGGCTTAGGTTAAGACAGAACTCGCGTTTGTCTTTACTGCAGTGGGAGATTATTCACCACACTGCCATCTTGAGGAAGATTACATCATCTTAACAGTAAGAAGCACCAGTGTAAATTACCCAGAGAGAGGATTACCAAGACTTACTGTGTATACATAAGTTGCATAACTTCCTGAAAAGTGTAAATGTAATGTTTTTTCGACACAGAACTAGGTTTTCACCCAATTAATCCTACAAGAAAAACATTTCTTCTTGCTCTCTGGAGCGTGCAGCTGAATGACACGGTCATACAAAACGACACTGCTTCTTATAAAGTGCTAAAGGACCTGTGTGTTGATATTTTTACTGTGTTACATCAGCCGCTTCAAAGCTGAGAAGTTGCTCTTTTGTATAATTACAATGTGCCACTGTAGGTTTTCACAGCAACACAAGCTATAACAGAGATGCTTTATTCATTTGAGTGTGTAATTCTAGAAAAAATGCTTTTATATAAATAACATGGGTCCATTATAAATGTATATATATCCATATATGGCAAGATGTGAATGTTTCCCAGTTGTATCTTGCAGCAGTAAATAACATACGGTACAAATGAAATCAGCTGACACCACTTAAGGTTTTCAAGCACAAATCACAATGTATATAACCTGCTTAGACATTTCCTTTATAGGTATAGATATTGAATATATAAAGTCTGTGTTGAACATTTAGGTTCCATTCACAGTTTCTTTCCATGTTACTCTTCAATGCCTTCAAATGTAGGCAAAGAAAATTCATTTAATTGCTGTAACCCTTGTATCTGACTATATCTCAACTTATATTTATCTTAAATAAGTTGAGAGAAACTATATATCTTAACTATAAATTACACTTGCCTGGTCCTTTGAAGTAACATATTTGTACCGTCTTTGTACTGTCTTGATTTTGATGAATAAATATTTGAAAATAATTTTGTCCCTGAGCAATTTTAGATTAGGTTATTTCAGATGAGAGCATTTTAGTTTTTTGGTTTTTTTTTCTTCTTAGCTTACCTTGATTAATGTACGACAAGGAAGCAATCTGAAACATGAGTGACAGATTAAAGTCAGAAAGGTGTACAATGTATTCCATGGATGGAAACAACATGGTAAGTCAAAGCCAACATTTATTAATACTCTAGTATTTGATTTTGTCCAACATAGTATACTATGACTATATTTCAACATTCTATACTATGATTTTTTCTCGACATACTATACTGTGACTTTTGTTGACATACTATACGATAAATTTTTTAAAAATGCTATACTATGTGTTTTTTTCGATGTACTATACTATAATTTTTTCAACAGACAATACTATAATGTTTGGACATACTATACAATGAGATTCTTTACTCATGCTATATTATGACCTCTTTGACATACTATACTGTGAGTTTTTTTTCAACATGGTATACTATGACTTTTTTCAACGTACTATACTGTGACTATTTTAAACTACTACACTAACTTTTTTCAATGTAGTATACAATGACTATTTCAACATTTTATATGACTTTTTTAACATATTGTACTATGCCTTTTTTGACATACTATACTATGACTTTTTTTTGACTTACCATACTATGACCCTCAAGATGTAATAAAAAAGTCATACTATACCATGTCATTCAAAATGTCAAAAAAGTCATAGTATAGCATGTTGGTCAAACTATCATGAATAGTCATACTATAGCCTGTCGATCAAAATGTTATTAAAAAGTCATAGTATAGCATGCTGCTCAAAATATGATTAAAAAGTCATGCTATAGCATGTTGATCAAAATGTCACAAAGAAATCAAAGTATAGCATATTATTCAAAATGTCATAAAAAAGTCATAGTATACCATGCCTCTCAAAATGTGATTATGGAAGTCATAGTATAGCATGTCATTCAAAATGTCATAAAAACTCATAGTGTAGCATGTTGTTAAAAATGTCATAAAATAGTCCTAGTTCAAAATATAATTACAAAAAAAAGTCATAGTATAGCATGCCGCTCAAAATGTGATAAAAAAAAANCATGCCTCTCAAAATGTGATTATGGAAGTCATAGTATAGCATGTCATTCAAAATGTCATAAAAACTCATAGTGTAGCATGTTGTTAAAAATGTCATAAAATAGTCCTAGTTCAAAATATAATTACAAAAAAAAGTCATAGTATAGCATGCCGCTCAAAATGTGATAAAAAAAAAAAGTCATGGTATAGCATGTCGGTCAAAATGTCATAAAAAAGTCATAGTATAGTATGTCGATCAAAATGTGATAAAAAAAAAGTCATAGTTTAGCATATCGATCAAAATGTTTTAAAATAAGTCATGGTATAGCATGTTGTTCAAAATATCAAAAAAAAAAGTCATAGTATAGTTTGTGGTTCAAAATGTCATAAAAAAGTCATTGTATAGAATGTGGTTCAAAATGTCATAAAAAAGTCATAGTATAGTATTTCGTTTAAAATATAAAAAATTCATACCATAGCATGTTGTTTAAAATATCATAAAAAAGTCATAGAAAAGCATGTCGTTTAAAATATCATAAAAAAGTCATAGTATAGTATGTCGTTTAAAATATAAAAGTCATACCATAGCATGTCGTTTAAAATATCAAAAAAAAAGTCATAGTATAGTATGTCATTCAAAATGTCATAAAAAAAGTCATACCATAGCATGTTGTTTAAAATATCATAAAAAGTCACAGTACAGTATGTCGTTCAAAATATCATAAAAAAGTCATAGTATAGCATGTCG
>NC_065518.1:13810918-13811116 GCF_006386435.1 Epinephelus moara | reverse complement strand
TATAAAAGTCATACTATAGTATGTGGTTGAAAATATCATAAAAAAGTCATAGTATAGTATGTCGTTTAAAATACCAATAAAAAGTCATAGTATAGTATGTCGGTCAAAATGTCATATAAAAGTCATACTAAAGTATGTGGTTCAAAATACCATACAAAAGTCAGAGTATAGTATGTCGGTCAAAATGTCTTATAAAAG